>NC_056730.1:542795183-542967437 GCF_019279795.1 Protopterus annectens | reverse complement strand
TTGTGCTTTTATTAAAAAAAACAAAAAATTTCTTTTGGTCGAAAGTTTGTTTGTTTGTTTGTTAAATTTAACTGTTGAGGCTGCCCACTAAAGTGTGCTAGCCTGTGTAACTGATTTATTACTGTTTACTGCATTTCTGTGTGCTTTCTATCTCAAAAACAAAAAAAAACAAAAAAACAAAACAAAAAAAAAATATCCTTGTTTTCCCGCCTGTCCTTGATTAGTTTAGACCAGTATACAGGCTTTGCGGTATTCTGGGCTGTGGTGTAGTTCCTGTGTTGTCCATTGCCTTACTTGGATAGAAGGAAGTTTCTTTGCTCACCGGTGGGAGTGGGGAGCCTTGAGCAGTCTATCTGTCCCTGAAGGAGTGACCTCAGCACAGGAGCTTTTAGTAATTGGTTGTTTTGGACCATTTCTAGCTCTTTTGAAGTTCCCTGTTTAAAATCCAACTCTGAGCGTGTTTTTCTAGCTATACTACTCAGAAACAGCTCCTCGTGGTCCTGCAGAGTGGTCCTAGCAGCAGAGAACTGAGAAAAGCGACTGCTTTCCTGATTTAAGTATGTTTTGCTGTTTTTTACCTAAAATACCTTCTCTTGCTTACTTTGAACAAGCTTAAACTGTTTTTTTTAGCTGTTTGTTGCATTATATATTATCTGCACTTAAAGTTACATTTGGTCAAAAATTGGTAAAAGTTTGTTTGTTTGTTTGTTAAATTTAATTGTTGAGGCTGCCCACTAAAGTGTGCTAGCCTGTGTAACTGATTTATTACTGTTTACTGCATTTCTGTGTGCTTTCTATCTCAAAAACAAAAAAAAAACAAAAAAAAAATATATCCTTGTTTTCCTGCCTCTCCTCGACTAGTTTAGACCAGTATACAGGCATTGCTGTATTCTGCGCTGTGGTGTAGTTCCTGTGTTGTCCATCACCTTACTTGGATAGAAGGAAGTTTCTTTGCTCACCAGTGGGAGTGGGGAGACTTGATCAGTCTATCTGTCCCTGAAGGAATGACCTCAGCACAAGAGCTATTAGTAATTGGTTGTTTTGGACCATTTCTAGCTCTTTTGAAGTTCCCTGTTTAAAATCCGCCTCTGTGCATTTTTTTCTGGCTATACTACTCAGAAACAGCTCCTCGTGGCCCTGCAGAGTGGTCCTAGCAACAGAGAACTGAGAAAAGCGATTACTTTCCTGATTTAAGTATTTTTTGCTGGTTTTTTTACATAAAATACCTTCTCTTGCTTACTTTGAACAAGCTTAAACTGTTTTTTTAGCTGTTTGTTGCATTATATATTATCTGCACTTAAAGTTGCATTTTGTCGAAAATTGGTCGAAAGTTTGTTTGTTTCTTTGTTAAATTTAACTGCTGAGGCTGCCCACTAAAGTGTGCTAGCCTGTGTAACTGATTTATTACTGTTTACTGCATTTCTGTGTGCTTTCTATCTCAAAAACAAAAAAAACCAAAAAAAAATTCCTTGTTTTTCTGCCTCTCCTCGACTAGTTTAGACCAGTATACAAGCTTTGCTGTATTCTGGGCTGTGGTATAGTTCCTGTGTTGTCCATTGCCTTACTTGGATAGAAGGAAGTTTCTTTTCTCACCAGTGGGAGTGGGGAGTCTTGAGCAGTCTATCTGTCCCTGAAGGAGTGACCTCAGCACAAGAGCTTGTAGTAATTGGTTGTTTTGGACCATTTCTAGCTCTTTTGAAGTTCCCTGTTTAAAATCCACCTCTGAGCGTTTTTTTCTGGGTATACTACTCAGAAACAGCGCCTCATGGTCCTGCAGAGTGGTCCTAGCAGCAGAGAACTGAGAAAAGTGACTACTTTCCTGATTTAAGTATTTTTTGCTGTTTTTTACCTAAAATACCTTCTCTTGCTTACTTTGAACAAGCTTAAACTGTTTTTTTAGCAGTTACATTTGGTCGAAAATTGGTTGAAAGTTTGTTTGTTTGTTTGTTAAATTTAACTGTTGAGGCTGCCCACTAAAGTGTGCTAGCCTGTGTAACTGATTTATTACTGTTTACTGTATTTCTGTGTGCTTTCTATCTCAAAAACAAAAAAAAAATATCCTTGTTTTCCCGCCTCTCCTCGACTAGTTTAGACCAGTATACAGGCTTTGCGGTATTCTGGGCTGTGGTGTAGTTCCTGTGTTGTCCATTGCCTTACTTGGATAGAAGGAAGTTTCTTTGCTCACCGGTGGGAGTGGGGAGTCTTGAGCAGCCTATCTGTCCCTGAAGGAGTGACCTTAGCACAAGAGCTTGTAGTAATTGGCTGTTTTGGACCATTTCTAGCTCTTTTGAAGTTCCCTGTTTAAAAATCATCTCTGAGCGTGTTTTTCTGGCTTTACTACTCAGAAACAGCTCCTTCTGGTCCTGCAGAGTGGTTCTAGCAGCAGAGAACTGAGAAAAGTGACTACTTTTCTGATTTAAGTATTTTTTTGATGTTTTTTACCTAAAATACCTTCTCTTGCTTACTTTGAACAAGCTTAAACTGTTTTTTTAGCTGTTTGTTGCATTATATATTATCTGCATTTAAATTTACATTTGGTCGAAAATTGGTCAAAAGTTTGTTCGTTTGTTTGTTAAATTTAACTGTTGAGGCTGCCCACTAAAGTGTGCTAGCCTGTGTAACTGATTTATTACTGTTTACTGCATTTCTGTGTGCTTTCTATCTCAAAAACAAAAAAAAATATTCTTGTTTTCCCGGCTCTCCTCGACTAGTTTAGACCAGTATACAGGCTTTGCTGTATTCTGTGCTGTGGTGTAGTTCCTGTGTTGTCCATTGCCTTACTTGGATAGAAGGAAGTTTCTTTGCTCACCGGTTGGAGTGGGGAGCCTTGAGCAGCCTATCTGTCCCTGAAGGAGTGACCTCAGCACAAGACCTTGTAGTAATTGGTTGTTTTGGACCATTTCTAGCTCTTTTGAAGTTCCCTGTTTAAAATCCATCTCTGAGCATGTTTTTCTGGCTATACTACTCAGAAACAGCTCCTCGTGGTCCTGCAGAGATGTCCTAGCAGCAGAGAACTGAGAAAAGCGACTACGTTCCTGATTTAAGTATTTTTTGCTGTTTTTTTACCTAAAATACCTTCTCTTGCTTACTTTGAACAAGCTTAAACTGTTTTTTTAGCTGTTTGTTGCATTATATATTATCTGCACTTAAAGTTACATTTGGTCAAAAATCCGTTGAAAGTTTGTTTGTTTGTTTGTTAAATTTAACTGTTGAGGCTGCCCACTAAAGTGTGCTAGCCTGTGTAACTGATTTATTACTGTTTACTGCATTTCTGTGTGCTTTCTATCTCAAAAACAAAACAAAAAAATCCTTGTTTTCCCGCCTCTCCTCGACTACTTTAGACCAGTATACAGGCTTTGCTGTATTCTGGGCTGTGGTGTAGTTCCTGTGTTGTCCATTGCCTTACTTGGAAAGAAGGAGGTTTCTTTGCTCACCGGTGGGAGTGGGGAGCCTTGAGCAGCCTATCTGTCCCTGAAGAAGTGACCTCAGGAAAAGAGCTTGTAGTAATTGGTTGTTTTGGACCATTTCTAGCTCTTTTGAAGTTCCCTGTTTAAAATCCACCTCTGAGCGTGTTTTTCTGGCTATACTACTCAGAAACAGCTCCTCGTGGTCCTGCAGAGTGGTCCTAGCAGCAGTGAACTGAGAAAAGCGACTACTTTCCTGATTTAAGTATTTTTTGCTGTTTTTTACCTAAAATACCTTCTCTTGCTTACTTTGAACAAGCTTAAACTGTTTTTTTAGCTGTTTGTTGCATTATATATTATCTGTATTTAAATTTACATATGGTCGAAAATTGGTCAAAAGTTTGTTTGTTTGTTTGTTAAATTTAACTGTTGAGGCCACCCACTAAAGTATGCTAGCCTGTGTACCTGATTTATTACTGTTTACTGCATTTCTGTGTGCTTTCTATCTCAAAAACAAAAAAAAAACAAAAAAAAATATCCTTGTTTTGCCTCCTCTCCTTGACTAATTTAGACAAGCATTCAGGCTTTGCTGTATTCTGGGCTGTGGTGTAGTTCCTGTGTTGTCCATTGCCATACTTGGATAAAAGGAACTTTCTTTGCTCACCAGTGGGAGTGGGGAGTCTTGAGCAGTTAATCTGTCCCTGAAGGAGTGACCTCAGCACAAGAGCTTGTAGTAATTGGTTGTTTTGGACCATTTCTAGCTCTTTTGAAGTTCCCTGTTTAAAATCCACCTCTGAGCGTATTTTTCTGGCTATACTACTCAGAAACAGCTCATCATGGTCCTGCAGAGTGGTCCTAGCAGCAGAGAACTGAGAAAAGCGACTACTTTCCTGATTTCAGTATTTTTTGCTGTTTTTTTACCTAAAATACCTTCTCTTGCTTACTTTGAACAAGCCTAAACTGTTTTTTTAGCTGTTTGTTGCATTATATATTATCTGCACTTAAAGTTACATTTGGTCGAAAATTGGTTGAAAGTTTCTTTGTTTGTTAAATTTAACTGTTGAGGCTGCCCACTAAAGTGTGCTAGCCTGTGTAACTGAATTATTACTGTTTACTGCATTTCTGTGTGCTTTCTATCTCAAAAACAAAACAAACAAACAAATATATATATCCTTGTTTTCCCGCCTCTCCTCGACTAGCTTAGACCAGTATACAGGCTTTGCTGTATTCTGGGCTGTGGTGTAGTTCCTGTTTTGTCCATTGCCTTACTTAGATAGAAGGAAGTTTCTTTGCTCACCGGTGGGAGTGGGGAGCCTTGAGCAGCCTATCTGTCCCTGAAGGAGTGACCTCAGCACAAGAGCTTGTAGTAATTGGTTGTTTTGGACCATTTCTAGCTCTTTTGAAGTTCCCTGTTTAAAATCCGCCTCTGAGCATATTTTTCTGGCTATACTACTCAGAAACAGCTCATCGTGGTCCTGCAGAGTGGTCCTAGCAGCAGAGAACTGAGAAAAGTGACTACTTTCCTGATTTAAGTATTTTTTGCTGTTTTTTTACCTAAAATACCTTCTCTTGCTTACTTTGAACAAGCTTAAACTGTTTTTTTAGCTGTTTGTTGCATTATATATTATCTGCATTTAAAATTACATTTGGTCGAAAATTGGTCGCAAGTTTGTTTGTTTGTTTGTTAAATTTAACTGTTGAGGCTGCCCACTAAAATGTGCTAGCCTGTGTACTGAATTATTACTGTTTACTGCATTTCTGTGTGCTTTCTATCTCAAAAACAAACAAAAAAATATCCTTGTTTTCCCGCCTCTCCTCGACTAGTTTAGACCAGTATACAGGCTTTGCTGAATTCTGGGCTGTGGTGTAGTTCCTGTGTTGTCCATTGCCTTACTTGGATAGAAGTAAGTTTCTTTGCTCACCAGTGGGAGTGGGGAGTTTTGAGCAGTCTATCTGTCCCTGAAGGAGTGATCTCAGCTCAAGAGCTTGTAGTAATTGGTTGTTTTGGACCATTTCTAGCTCTTTTGAAGTTCCCTGTTTAAAATCCACCTCTGAGCATTTTTTTCTGGCTATACTACTCAGAAACAGCTCCTCATGGTCCTGCAGAGTGGTCCTAGCAGCAGAGAACTGAGAAAAGCGACTACTTTCCTGTTTTAAGTATTTTTTGCTGGTTTTTTTACCTAAAATACCTTCTCTTGCTTACTTTGAACAAGCTTAAACTGTTTTTTTAGCTGTTTGTTGCATTATATATTATCTGCATTTAAATTTACATTTGGTCGAAAATTGGTCAAAAGTTTGTTTGTTTGTTTGTTAAATTTAACTGTTGAGGCTGCCCACTAAAGTGTGCTAGCCTGTGTAACTGATTTATTACTGTTTACTGCATTTCTGTGTGCTTTCTATCTAAAAAACAATAAAAACAAAAAAACAATATCCTTGTTTTCCTGCCTCTCCTCGACTAGTTTAGACCAGTATACAGGCTTTGCTGTATTCTGGGCTGTGGTGTAGTTCCTGTGTTGTCCATTGCCTTACTTGGATAGAAGGAAGTTTCTTTGCTCACCGGTGGGAGTGGGGAGCCTTGAGCAGCCTATCTGTCCCTGAAGGATTGACCTCAGCAGAAGAGCTTGTAGTAATTGGTTGTTTTGGACCATTTCTAGCTCTTTTGAAGTTCCCTGTTTAAAATCCACCTCTGAGCGTGTTTTTCTGGCTATACTACTCAGAAACAGCACCTCGTGCTCCTGCAGAGTGGTCCTAGCAGCAGAGAACTGAGAAAAGTGACTACTTTCCTGATTTAAGTATTTTTTGCTGTTTTTTTCCTAAAATACCTTCTCTTGCTTACTTTGAACAAGCTTAAACTGTTTTTTTAGCTGTTTGTTGCATTATATATTATCTGCACTTAAAGTTACATTTGGTCAAAAATTGGACGAAAGTTTGTTTGTTTGTTTGTTAAATTTAACTGTTGAGGCTACCCACTAAAGTGTGCTAGCCTGTGTAACTGATTTATTACTGTTTACTGCATTTCTGTGTGCTTTCTATCCCAAAAAAAAAAAAAAAATCCTTGTTTTCCCGCCTCTCCTCGACTAGTTTAGACCAGTATACAGGCTTTGCTGTATTCTGGGCTTTGGTGTAGTTCCTGTGTTGTCCATTGCCTTACTTGGATAGAAGGAAGTTTCTTTGCTCACCGGTGGGAGTGGGGAGCCTTGAGCAGCCTATCTGTCCCTGAAGGAGTGACCTCAGCACAAGAGCTTGTAGTAATTGGTTGTTTTGGACCATTTCTAGCTCTTTTGAAGTTCCCTGTTTAAAATCCGCCTCTGAGCGTGTTTTTCTGGCTATACTACTCAGAAACAGATCCTCGTGGTCCTGCAGAAAGGTCCAAGCAGCAGAGAACTGAGAAAAGCGACTACTTTCCTGATTTAAGTATTTGTTGCTGTTTTTTTACCTAAAATACCTTCTCTTGCTTACCTTGAACAAGCTTAAACTGTTTTTTTAGCTGTTTGTTGCATTATATATTATCTGCACTTAAAGTTATGTTTGGTCAAAAATTGATCGAAAGTTTGTTTGTTTGTTTGTTAAATTTAACTGTTGAGGCTGCCCACTAAAGTGTGCTAGCCTGTTTAACTGATTTATTACTGTTTACTGCATTTCTGTGTGCTTTCTATCTCAAAAAGAAAAAAAACAAAAAAAATATCCTTGTTTTCCCGCCTCTCCTCGACTAGATTAGACCAGTATACAGACTTTGTTGTATTCTGGGCTGTGGTGTATGTCCTGTGTTGTCCATTGCCTTACTTGGATAGAAGGAAGTTTCTTTGCTCTCCGGTGGGAGTGGGGAGCCTTGAGCAGCCTATCTGTCCCTGAAGGAGTGACCTCAGCACAAGAGCTTGTAGTAATTGGTTGTTTTGGACCATTTCTAGCTCTTTTGAAGTTCCCTGTTTAAAATCCGCCTCTGAGCATTTTTTTCTGGCTATACTACTCAGAAACAGCTCCTCGTGGTCCTGCAGAGTGGTCCTAGCAGCAGAGAACTGAGAATAGCAACTACTTTCCTGATTTAAGTATTTTTTGCTGTTTTTTACCTAAAATACCTTCTCTTCCTTACTTTGAACAAGCTTAAACTGTTTTTTTAGCTGTTTGTTGCATTATATATTATCTGCATTTAAATTTACCTTTGGTCAAAAATTGGTCGAACGTTTGTTTGTTTGTTTGTTAAATTTAACTGTTGAGGCTGCCCACTAAAGTGTGCTAGCCTGTGTAACTGATTTATTACTGTTTACTGCATTTCTGTGTGCTTTCTATCTGAAAAACAAAACAAAACATATATATATATATATATATATATATATATATATATATATATCCTTGTTTTCCCGCCTCTCCTAGACTAGTTTAGACCAGTATACAGGCTTTGCGGTATTCTCGGCTGTGGTGTAGTTCCTGTGTTGTCCATTGCCTTACTTGGATAGAAGGAAGTTTCTTTGCCCACCGGTGGGAGTGGGGAGCCTTGCGCAGTCTATCTGTCCCTGAAGGAGTGACCTCACCACAAGAACTTGTAGTAATTGGTTGTTTTGGACCATTTCTAGCTCTTTTGAAGTTCCCTGTTTAAAATCCACCTCTGAGCGTGTTTTTTTGGCTATACTACTCAGAAACAGCTCCTCGTGGTCCTGCAGAGTGGTCCTAGCAGCAGAGAACTGGGAAAAGTGACTACTTTCCCAATTTAAGTATTTTTTGCTGTTTTTTACCTAAAATACCTTCTCTTGCTTACTTTGAACAAGCTTAAACTGTTTTTTTTGCTGTTTGTTGCATTATATATTGTCTGCATTTAAATTTACATTTGGTTGAAAATTGGTCGAAAGTTTGTTTGTTTGTTAAATTTAACTGTTGAGGCTGCCCACTAAAGTGTGCTAGCCTGTGTAACTGATTTCTTACTGTTTACTGCATTTCTGTGTGCTTTCTATCTCAAAAACAAAAAAAAATATCCTTGCTTTCCCGCCTCTCCTCGACTAGTTTAGACCAGTATACAGGCTTTGCTATATTCTGGGCTGTGGTGTAGTTCCTGTGTTGTCCATTGCCTTACTTGGATAGAAGGAAGTTTCTTTGATCACCGGTGGGAGTGGGGAGCCTTGAGGAGCCTATCTGTCCCTGAAGGAGTGACCTCAGCACAATAGCTTATAGTAATTTGTTGTTTTGGACCATTTCTAGCTCTTTTGAAGTTCCCTGTTAAAAATCCACCTCTGAGCGTGTTTTTCTGGCTATACTACTCAGAAACAGCTCCTCGTGGTCCTGCAGAGTGGTTCTAGCAGCAGAGAACTGAGAAAAGTGACTACTTTCCTGATTTAAGTATATTTTGCTGTTTTTTACTAAAATACCATCTCTTGCTTATTTTGAACAAGCTTCAACTTTTTTTTAGCTGTTTGTTGCATTATATATTATCTGCACTTAAAGTTATATTTGGTTGAAAATTGGTTGAAAGTTTGTTTCTTTGTTTGTTTATTAAATTTAACTGTTGAGGCTGCCCACTAATGTGTGCTAGCCTGTTTAACTGATTTATTACTGTTTAGTGCATTTCTGTGTGCTTTCTATCTCAAAAACAAACAAACAAAAAAAAAAAATCCTTGTTTTCCCGCCTCTCCTCGACTAGTTTAGACCAGTATACAGGCTTTGCTGTATTCTGGGCTGTGGTGTAGTTCCTGTGTTGTCCATTGCCTTACTTGGATAGAAGGAACTTTCTTTGCTCACCAGTGGGAGTGGGGTGCCTTGGGTAGCATATCTGTCCCTGAAGGAGTGACCTCAGCACAAGAGCTTGTAGTAATTGGTTGTTTTTCACTATTTCTAGCTCTTTTTAAAGTTCCCTGTTTGAAATCCACATTTGCGCGGCTTTGCGCGATTGTGCGTATAGCGCAGCGCTGGTTAAACAAGGTTAAACTTTTCTGGCTCCACCAAGTCTGCTCTTCAAATTTTCCCTTAAGAAAGCTCTACTCTTATCAAAATCAGTCAGCTTTATTATAAGCCTAGCACTTGTTCTCAAAACCTCTCTTCTAAGTAAGCACTCTCAAACTAAAGAAAGCAATACATCCACCTACCATCCCTGTGAGTACCCACTTCCCTTAAAGGCACAGCACTCCCTTATAATATTCTAGCATTTCGAGTGGTAGATTACTAGCATCCTCTCCTGTTCAGCTGGTTAATCTGGGAATCTTGAGACAATGCTACAATTGTCTCATGTACACAGACAACCCTCTCCTCCTCCCAACAAACACAAATACATGTGAGAGATGCAACTATATAGCCAAACTGGAGGCTGAACTCTCTCATCTCAGGACTGGCAAGACCAGACAGGAGGAGAAGGTAACCACACACACAGCAAACCCAGTCCCACATAGACCTACCACAACTGCAAACCAAACACATAATAACATAAAGACATACTCGGAGGCTCTAACAAAAAACTTACCAAAACAACAGAGGCTCCCAAAGCAGACACCCAAAAATCCACCACCTCAAAACATAACACATGCAACACATACTTCAATAAATCAGTGTGTCAAACAATCACAGCCCTTAAGTCCAAACACTATGCCTGATACATGAGTAATAGGTGACTCTATAGTCAGATACACTGACGTTCCGCTTACCAGGCTGAACAAGGAGAGGGTAATGGTGAGCTGCCTATTGGGAGCTAGGATCCGCCACATAACACACGCACTCAGATCACTCCAAAGCAAGTACAAATATGACTCCGTCTTTGTCCATGCCGGCGTGAATGACCTGAGACGTACCTCCCTGGACTACAAGAAAAGAGACATAGAGGAGCTCTCTGATTATGTAGCCCAGGCTGGCATGACCCTGACCCTGAGCAGCATCTTGCCCTCACCAAGAATGATGCCACAATACAAAGACAAGATGATCAGCTTTAATAATTGGCTCAATTACTGGTGTCATTCTAGGGGGATCCAATGTCTGTCTGCTTGGGATGACATGCTGGACAAGCCACGCTGCTTCGCAAGGGACGGCTTGCATCTGTCACCACTGGGCTTCCGGATATTGGCTAAGGCTCTTGCCACCCCCATAGTGCCTTTTTTAGGCAAGGCTCAAAAGACAAACCCACCTCTTAGAAAACAAAAATGGAAAAAAATAAGGGTAATGCTGCTCAACGCCAGAAGTCTAAATCTCAAGATGCAGGCTCTTGAAGCACTCCTCAGTATGGAGAACATCGATGTCTGTGCAGTCACTGAAACCTGGTTCAAGGATCCTGAGAGCATCCCAGAGCTACCAGGCTATACCTCGTATCATGCTTTTCGGCCCCAAAACTTGGGCCAAACCAAAAAGGGAGGGGGAGTGTCCATATTCATCAAGGACACCCACACCTCCAGGTTAGTGGCAACACATGAAGCATCAGAGACCATCCAGGTGCAACTAACCGTAGACAAAACTGCTATACAACTGGTAGCATGTTACAGACCACCCTCCCAATCTCAGGAACCCCATTCAGCCTTCCTGAAGACATTGGAGGATATGAATGTCTCACCAAACACCATCATATTGGGAGACTTCAACTACCCTAACATAGACTGGGTGCATAATTCTAGCCCTAACACCCTAGCCCAAAGGTTCCTGGAATTCATAAATTCAAATGCAATGGAACAGCTAGTCACCTCTCCCACAAGGGGAGATAATATACTAGACCTGATCATAACAAACATGGGGACAAAGTGCTCCACACCAGAAGTATACCCCTCACTAGTGAGATCTGACCACAAACTAATCACCCTGGATATACATATCCCACCTCCACCCCCAACACAAAAGACTACAGTGAAAAACTTCTCAAAAGCCGACTTTACACTTCTTAAGACTGAGATGGTATCCTTTAAGCCCACTGGGCCAGTGGAAACCACATCCCACAATGCTGAATCCTTCACAAATGCTTTCTACGGACATCTCTAAGAATGCATGGATCATGCAATCCCAAATAAAACCAAGACCCTCTCCACCAAGGGCAGGCATCCTGTCTGGTGGACCCCAGCCATAAACAAATTGTATAACAAAAGAAGAAAGCTACTGCACATCAGAGCAAAATCCCATAAAGAGAAGGCATCTCTGATCAGCACTAGTAGAAAGCTACGTTCTCTCACAAAAACATCCAAGGCAAACTTTGAGAGAAAAATTGCTATGGACACTAAAGATAACCACAAGGCCTTCTTCTGCTATGTTAGAAACCTGGGCGGAAACCCTCAGATATGCTCAGAGTTAGTTCACAATGACAAAAAATACACTGAACCCACAGATATTGCCAACATTCTGGCAGACAGGTTCAGTGCAAATTTCTCCCCTCCCTCACCCCCAAAAGAGGAAATACTTATCTCAGCTGAATGTAACCTCCCTGTCATCTCAGATGTCCAGGTGAGAACCGTCCTCAGCAAAGCTAAAAACACAGCATCAATGGGACCTGATGGTATCCCGGGTTGCATGCTACGTGAACTCCAAGAGGAGCTAAACCCGCACATAAAAATGCTATTTATCCTTAGCCTTACTACAGGATATGTGCCTGAACACTGGCGTACAGCAACAGTGGTCCCACTCCACAAAGGAGGCACCTCTACAGACCCTGGTAACTACCGCCCCATAAGCTTAACCAGCCTGGTTTGCAATGCTATGGAAAGAATCATTATGGAACTCATAAACAGAGACATTGGGGACCTACAGACACTTGATCCCACCCAGTTCGGCTTTGTAAAGTGCAGATCCTGCCTTTTGAACCTGGTTGACTTTTTCGAAACAGTAACTAGAGCCATTGATGAGGGCAAAGCAGTCCATACAGCCTACCTGGACTTGGCTAAAGCTTTCGACACAATACCCCACTCAGGCATCATAGATAAGCTCAACAGCTTAAATGTAAATCCATATGTCACAAGATGGGTTGCAAACTGGCTAAAGGATAGAACCCATAAAGTCAAAATCGCTGGAGCCATGTCAGACTCAAAGCCAGTCACAAGTGGCGTCCCACAGGGCTCTGTCCTGGGACCCCTCTTGTTCGGCATTTATTTCTCAGATGTGAAAGCAAACATGGGAGGGTTGTGGCTGACAAAGTTCGCAGATGACTGCAAACTAGGCGCCATAGTCGATACACAAGCTGACACATACATCCTACAGAAAGGCCTCACTGAAACGGACAACTGGTGCCAGAGTCATGGCCTTAAACTAAATGCCAAAAAATGTATATTCATCCCCTTTGGGAAAAACAAAGTACCCACAAATTATCACATAGACAGTAACCCACTGAGTACAAAAAAAGTAATCAGAGACCTGGGGTCCCAAGTCGATAGTGACCTCTCATTTGACACCCACGTTGCCAAAGTGGTTAGAAAGACTTTCTACCTTGCCCACCTTATCATGAAGGGATTCACATCCAGATCAAAGGAGGTCATTGTACCCCTATACTCCTCCCTTATCAGGCCCATGATTGAGTACAATGCCCCATTTGGTATGTACCTCACCCGGCACTTGCAACAGCTGGAGAGACCCCAAAAGTACCTCACCAAGAGGATCAAGGGTCTCCAACATATGTCATATGCTGCCAGACTAGAGAAACTCCAGCTCTATTCAGTAGCATACTGCCTACTCAGAGGTGATCTGTGCCTGACGTACAAGGCCATGTCCAATCAGGAATTGATGGACATGCTCCACCTCAAAAAATCCAAATCCATCAGAACCATGACAGCTAAAGATTTAAACCTCAGCACAAATATGAATAGGACATGCTGGAGGGGCAGATTCATAACTCAGAGGCTTCCCATACTCTGGAACAGAATCCCAGTTCATGTTAGGCAGAGCCCCTCACTGACTCTCTTCAAGAGAAATCTTGACGAGTGGATGGGAGATTGTAGGTTTACCCCGGGGGTCATCTCTGTGTCACTACTAGACAGAGGCACAGTAAACTAATTCTATTATGTAAGGGGGTCTTCACTGTGTCACTACTAGACAGAGGCACAGTATTCTAAATCTATTCTGTACACTTTTGTACCATTACATGGGGTGGCGAAAGCCACATCACTATGGCTAGGCTTATAAATGCCGCAGGGCAGATAGCCTAGTACTAAACTATGAAACTATGAAACTATGAAACAAACTCTTGCAGAAATTTTCTTAATTAAATGGTGGATGGAAAACTAGGAGAAATTTACAACTTGCTTCTGCAACAATGACATATTCAAGAGATGAAATCAGTAGTTAGCATTCTAGATAGTTTCATAACTTGTAAAAATAAATAACCACTCCTACCCATACCATGCTTTCTAAAAAGTCCAGCCTCAGGGCTGTGAATTCTCTTGTAACCTGGAGGAATACAAAAACACAGGCATATCTCTGAGTTTTCATCTGTCCAAATTTTCTATAATAAAAGCAAGGTCATAGTACCAGCCAAATAATACATCAGTCCTGGTTTATTTATGTTTGATCTTGCATTGCACAAAATACATTCGCAAGTCAAATGTCACATGGGTCACTTGCTCAAAAGACCTTAACCTGTTATGTGACATCAACAGACCTTACTGGAGAGACAGATTTGTCTCACAGAGGTTACCCCACCTTTGGAACAAGCTTCCTATTCATCTTAAACAAAGCCCTTCATTGGCCCTATTTAAGCACAGTTTGGACGACTGGATGAGTAAACAGAAATTCACCCCAGGGGTTCCACCTGTGCCCTCATGGACAAGGGCAATAGGTGCTGATTGCTTGAACCAGAAACCCTTGGGAACATGGCTAGGCTTGTAAGAGCCCTAGGGCCATTAGCCTAGTAACCTCCTATGATCCTATGATCTTATGAACAGTCCTACGTGGAGAAAAAGTTCTGTCTTTTGAGCCAAGATGTAATTTTGGGTCCCTGGAT
Source organism: Protopterus annectens (assembly GCF_019279795.1). Classification (NCBI taxonomy): domain Eukaryota; kingdom Metazoa; phylum Chordata; order Ceratodontiformes; family Protopteridae; genus Protopterus; species Protopterus annectens. Next base: position 542,953,157 of record NC_056730.1, on the reverse strand, counting down.
ATTGGAGTAAGACAGGGAGAATCCGGTTCACTAAACCATTTGTCCCTTGGTTGTCACTGAGAAATCTTCAATCCAGCTTGATAGACTCCATCAGAGGAAGCAAAAAGAGACCTCCTTTAAAGGATTGCCTGATGTAACACTGTAACCCTGAGTTTCCTGCACCATAAGGGCAAATAAGGCTTTAAGGTGAAAACAAAAAGGAAGTGATCTCTTGTATTCTATGCATATCCTAGATGCAAATGGGACCAAAATAAGCTCTGTTACCCCATCTGTATGTTGACTGGGGCATTTTTGTGCTAATTATATTTTTTCTTGTTTGCTTTGGAGTCTGACTTTGACTGACACTCAAGTCAGTCTTCTGCATGTGAGCACTGTATGAGAATGTTTGCCTGAAGGCATATATTATTAGCATTGTGCTATTCTACTCCAAGGTTCCTGGTTAATGCATTTAGAAAAGCAATGCGAATTGGCAGGTTTTCAAGTAGACAGCAGAGAATGGCTATCTAGTTAGCATTATTTTTTAGCATTACTTGATTTAATTTCAAGCTACTTGTGTATTGAACATAATGTGTTTGATTTAAAAGATTACCATTTGTTGATGTCTGCTGTTGCTATTTGTCATTTAATGATGTCTGCTTAAGCTTTTCAATTGATTTTGTGCATTTTGAGTCTTATTGGCTCAGTTAATTTCAATTTTATTGTGATTTTCTGATTGTTAATTAGTTGTTTCATTGCAACAATGACATAACATAGACAGATGTTATTATACTGCTAAGTAATTTAGAGAGATCAGCTATTATTGTAATTTTATGGAGGTTTCTGCCATTCTGCTACTTTATATTTTAATTTTTAATGTCTTTAAGAATAAACAGAATAAATTAGCAAAAGTATAACAGTATAATTGTAAGGTGATATCACCTCATCTGAGTCATCAGCACTGATAACTTCATGTAGTAAAGTAGGAACAAGAAAAGAGATCTGGGTATGATAAAACTCTTATCTTGTTCTTAATTTGCTACATGATGGTATCAGTGCAGCTGCTAGGCTACCCATTATTCTGCCTAACAGCTTTAGTTAGAGGTTCTATTGCTATGGAAAAGGATAGACGAGATTAAGGACAGCCTTGTTGATTTCTTTACTACATTTTATTCCTGACCCATGGTGGTGGTGCTGCGGTAGCATTGTCGCCTCACAGTAAGACGCTGTCCAGTTCGATTCTCAGCTAGAGCATCTTCTGCGTGGAGACATGCGTGAATGGGCGTACCTTCATTGAATGTTATGCTTCAGGACTGGTAACTCGGCACGTAAAAATCAACTACCAATCATTAGCAGACCGGAGTTCCGCTGTGGCGACCCCTGACCGGGAAAAGCCAAAAGACACAAAAACAACTGCATTTTATTCCTGGAGAAAGGAAAACAATAACATTAATATCTAATAATATAAATGACTGCTCTAAAACTTTAAATGACTTAAAGAATTTCTGTTTCTAAAATATTAATTAGTTTAATTTGAAGTCATCTTAAACAAGTAAAGTTATAAGTGTTAATGTTTTCTTGGGTTTGTCTATTTATTATATAGCTTGTTTAGTCATTATAAAGCAAATTAAGAATCAAGGGTTTAATTCTGTTTGTTAATGTGGACCAGAGTTGTAACTAGGGTAGGGTTAAGGGATCATGATGGCAGGAGCCCTTGATGTGAGATGGCAGAACAGGAATTCATTTCTGAAGCTGGAAGAACTTCTCAGCTTCAGAAGTAAATACTGATACAGTATTTGTAGTTACGACTGAAGAAGAGAAGCATCCGCTGTGTAGAAAATTGACTGTAGCAAACAGCAATCTTCAATCCAGCTTGATAGACTCCATCAGAGGAAGCAAAAAGAGACCTCCTTTAAAGGATTGCCTGATGTAACACTGTAACCCTGAGTTTCCTGCACCATAAGGGCAAATAAGGCTTTAAGGTGAAAACAAAAAGGAAGTGATCTCTTGTATTCTATGCATATCCTAGATGCAAATGGGACCAAAATAAGCTCTGTTACCCCATCTGTATGTTGACTGGGGCATTTTTGTGCTAATTATATTTTTTCTTGTTTGCTTTGGAGTCTGACTTTGACTGACGCTCAAGTCAGTCTTCTGCATGTGAGCACTGTATGAGAATGTTTGCCTGAAGGCATATATTATTAGCATTGTGCTATTCTACTCCAAGGTTCCTGGTTAATGCATTTAGAAAAGCAATGCGAATTGGCAGGTTTTCAAGTAGACAGCAGAGAATGGCTATCTAGTTAGCATTATTTTTTAGCATTACTTGATTTAATTTCAAGCTACTTGTGTATTGAACATAATGTGTTTGATTTAAAAGATTACCATTTGTTGATGTCTGCTGTTGCTATTTGTCATTTAATGATGTCTGCTTAAGCTTTTCAATTGATTTTGTGCATTTTGAGTCTTATTGGCTCAGTTAATTTCAATTTTATTGTGATTTTCTGATTGTTAATTAGTTGTTTCATTGCAACAATGACATAACATAGACAGATGTTATTATACTGCTAAGTAATTTAGAGAGATCAGCTATTATTGTAATTTTATGGAGGTTTCTGCCATTCTGCTACTTTATATTTTAATTTTTAATGTCTTTAAGAATAAACAGAATAAATTAGCAAAAGTATAACAGTATAATTGTAAGGTGATATCACCTCATCTGAGTCATCAGCACTGATAACTTCATGTAGTAAAGTAGGAACAAGAAAAGAGATCTGGGTATGATAAAACTCTTATCTTGTTCTTAATTTGCTACATGATGGTATCAGTGCAGCTGCTAGGCTACCCATTATTCTGCCTAACAGCTTTAGTTAGAGGTTCTATTGCTATGGAAAAGGATAGACGAGATTAAGGACAGCCTTGTTGATTTCTTTACTACATTTTATTCCTGACCCATGGTGGTGGTGCTGCGGTAGCATTGTCGCCTCACAGTAAGACGCTGTCCAGTTCGATTCTCAGCTAGAGCATCTTCTGCGTGGAGACATGCGTGAATGGGCATACCTTCATTGAATGTTATGCTTCAGGACTGGTAACTCGGCACGTAAAAATCAACTACCAATCATTAGCAGACCGGAGTTCCGCTGTGGCGACCCCTGACGGGGAAAAGCCAAAAGACACAAAAACAACTGCATTTTATTCCTGGAGAAAGGAAAACAATAACATTAATATCTAATAATATAAATGACTGCTCTAAAACTTTAAATGACTTAAAGAATTTCTGTTTCTAAAATATTAATTAGTTTAATTTGAAGTCATCTTAAACAAGTAAAGTTATAAGTGTTAATGTTTTCTTGGGTTTGTCTATTTATTATATAGCTTGTTTAGTCATTATAAAGCAAATTAAGAATCAAGGGTTTAATTCTGTTTGTTAATGTGGACCAGAGTTGTAACTAGGGTAGGGTTAAGGGATCATGATGGCAGGAGCCCTTGATGTGAGATGGCAGAACAGGAATTCATTTCTGAAGCTGGAAGAACTTCTCAGCTTCAGAAGTAAATACTGATACAGTATTTGTAGTTACGACTGAAGAAGAGAAGCATCCGCTGTGTAGAAAATTGACTGTAGCAAACAGCAAGCAGTAGTTACATTTCAGATGAAGAGTTTTTTTTTTTTTTTGTCTCCAGCTTTAAAAATTGTACTTGTTAGGGAAACTGTACAGTCTGCCAAATGAGCCAGATGATATTCTGATGAGCAAACTATATTATCATGATTCAGTAATGACATTAGTCTGTGACAATTACAGTCAGTTCAGTCTTTGGCTTGTTTACTTTGCTTAGTATTGGAATAGCAGCCAAGTCTTTCCATTTAAAAAGTATTTATTTTTCAATGATTATTTTAATAAATTACTTAAGAAAATATTACTTATATTATTTTGAAACAATGGGTGTTTATAGACAAATATGTTTTTTTCCTTTGCTAATAATTGTATGATTTCTTAACTAATTTCACATATATTAATGCCTTTTTTAAATGTGATGTATTATCTTCTGATAATTGCTTAATGATATTCTTATAATGAAATAATTTATTTCTTTAACATTTAGGTCTTTATAATTATTTTACATCTATTACCAAAATGTGATACAAAAATGACTTAACATTTCCTCAGTACTAATGTTCATTTATTGTTTTTAATATTTAATATTTGTGGAATGTTTTTTTTATAATGTGCTGCTTGATAATAATTCCATTCTCTGGGATGTTAGAAAATAACTCTTAAGTTTAATCATTTGAAGGACAATTGCTTTTTGTTTTTGGTAACCTATACTATGGTTGAATCCTAAAATAACACATCCATAATCATCTTACAGAGATGATTGGAAAATCTTTTCACCAGCATCGGAACTTGCCTGCAAGAAAACATCAAAATGATATATGAAAGGCAGAAATGCAAGATAAAATAAGTAAATAAGTAAATAAATAAGCAAATGCAAAGTAATATGAATATACCATCAGAAGTCACCTAGTTACCTGTAGTAAAAACACACACTATCACAATACCCATGTTAAAGTGCACTATACCACACAAATATCATATAATCATTAAGTACTTAAATCCCTACCATAAATCAGTAACACACAATAAATAAATAAAGAATTAAAGTAACAGAAATCTCTACCATGTAATAGAGACAAAATAAGAAGGCATTTCTAGTGATCCTAATATCAAACGTATATTATTTGTGAAAATAAATGTAAGCAGCTTTGCCTGGTCATCAAACTGCAGACACTCTATTTGTTAAGATATTGTCTTAGCCATTACAGTAATGATGGACTGCAGCTGTTACTCCTCCTCTTTGTCATTTAACAGTTATCCTATAGTGCTACATCCTGCATTGTTTGTTGGTGTCTCTTGAGTTTGTTTGCCGACAAATTGCATTTGTCAGTGACAAGGCTTTCTGATCATCTCTGTAAGATGACTGTGGATGCACCATTTTAGGATTTGACCATAACGTAGGAATCCTTGTTATTTTATCTTATAAAAGCTGTCGGTATATACTTTTTTAATACTGAACTATATCCATGAAAATTGTTTCTCCTTTTTATTATATTTTTAATAAGACATTACCCCATTTCCTTATTTTAGCTCTACTTCTAAAGACATCTTCAAAAGTAAATAATAATTTAATGAGTCAAAATAATTAATACTTTACATTCAGTCTTATAATTATATAAGAACAACTTTAAGACAGACATTTATAGACCACTCCTTAAACCCTTTCAGCTTGACTAATTAAAAATGCTGCACAATATAGTTGCTATTTTTCATGATTTGCTATCACTTTAAACACAACCACAGTATAGTTAAAAAATGAATATCAAACATCTTTAAAAGTAAATCTACTCTGGAAAAATAAATTTAATGAATTATAATTATTTTTTATAATTCAAGATAGATAAATTATGAATAAAAACAAATAATTGTAAGCTATCATGTCATTCATATCTCTAAAATGCAGAACCATTTAACGAATTCTTTAAATCAAGTATAGGAAGAGATTCTAGTTTGTTTGCTATTTCTGGAGCCATATTAAAAAAATGAAGTTAGAATCTCCTGCAAGTATGAATTAAACTCTCATATTATATATCTGGATATTTAATGCATTTCTTGTAATTTATATTTCTTAAGCAGATATCTAATACATCTCAGCTAATGTAGAGGTAATAGTTCAATATTCAGTAGTAAGCATCTGACCACTCTCATTATGTAAAAATGAAATTATAGACCTCAAATAATTTTAATTTACACTCTAGTATTTTCTCTTCTTTTTCCTATAAAATAGATAGTGCTGTTTAAGTTGTAGCATTAATCTTTATTTTTAAAAAGAAAATTACCTCCAGAAAATTATTATTGAATTTATAAATTATAAGTGCGAAGTCTGCAGCCTTTCAGACACAATTTAATCAATTTATATTTAGGAGAAAAATGCATAATAATGGCATTTAAAATCTTAGAATTATGTGCAAAAGCTAATATAATGACTTGTCAAATTAAAACTGAGTAAGGAACCAACTTTCAAAGTACAACTGGTAAGGAATTCAACCCTATGAAAATATTAAATGCAAGTTACCCTACATGCCAACTCCATGGTGATAGAAACACAAAGAAGGTAGAAATCACAACAACCACACAGTGATTTAATATGAAAACCATGATTTATGACTTCAACTATGTGGACTTGAACTTGACCAGCTAGATTTTTGCCCAGCTTGTATTTTTCAAACAGTAGTAAAACCCATTCCAAAACGGACAAGTTCACTTTGATAAAACTGTATAAAAGCTAATATTTATCAGAGTAACATGTGTAATTATCTTTTTGAGTTGCTGAAATGTGGACTGCTGCAGCAAGTATACGTGTAATAAGAATAGAAAATGCAGGAAACCTATGAACAATACATGAGTACCTCCACAAAATGGCAGATGTCAAAATTTCTAACATTAATCAATATAAACTTAAATTAAACAGAAACTAATGTAAGGCACAAAAAAATGTTAAAAAGTTTGTAGATAAATTAAAAATAACTTTTCCAAACACCGTAAACACAATTTATAAAAAAATAAAAGATGCTGTGCAGTGGATAACCAACAAAAATACCCAAATATAATCACACATACATTTATTGATTTCATTCATTTTATTACAGATTTTCATCAGAAATTACAATGACTTAATACTTCATTAATTTTATATGTGCACCAATTATCCAATCAACCAATCAAAACCAATATTCAATAAAATACCCAAATTTTAACCCCCAAATACAAAACTATTAGATAAATAGTATCATAAAATGTGTAATAATAATAAAGTGGCTTAGTAAGGGCATTATAGCTGAAATAAAAGATAGAAGAAAATGTAATAAATATATACCCAAGATTCATTAACGTGTGTATACACTTCATGCTAAGCCTATATGTTTTCTTTGTGTTTGCAGTTCCTACCGAATATGCAAGACACTGAGCAACCCTATAGATCAAGCAGCACCTGTTCATGGCCAGAAAGCTGTTAGTGGCCACGATGAGGTAGAGATGCCAAGCACAATTTATACACAACAAGTAGTAAATAAACTCAGTAAGCAAGCAAAAAGCACAATGCATGGCAAGGGCAACTTTAAACCATACTTAAGAGGCAGAGATGCTTATAGAGGAAATTGTATTGCTGTAGCAAGAGATTACTGTACAAACAACAGCATTCCTAATTAATTATGAGCCATAATAAAAATAACCATGTGCAGACAGAGACAAATTTATATCGATTTAAAAAATAAATGTTAACAAAAGCAGATGAGATGGACACACTTACCATGTGCCACATTGATTGAATGTCATATATATGTGCAAGTTAAGTTTCAAAGATGACAGAACAGATGCCAAGGAAAGCAAGTGCAGTAGTGGGCATGGCATATAATGTAATTATTACACAGATTGTGAATGATAGTGTGAAAGTCAGCTAAGGCGAATGAATTAATTAATTAATAAATGCATTGGTGTTTCAAAACAGGGAGAGGTCAAAGCATGTTAACCCTTTACATGCCATACATATATAACAGAAGCAATAATATGAAGTTATAATGGCAATGTACATACATGTAACATTGGGGACATATGGAAAAGAATCATGAATAGCTGTAAAAGCATTGCAAAAATAATGAGTAATCCTCACAAAAAAGACAGTAGTGTCAGCAACCATCATGTTGTGAATGGTAGAAAGTGTAACTGTTAATATATGGCATGTATGTCACTTTGACCACCATGTCAAAAGAAAAGTGTGCTGCTAGCCATAGCTACATATGTGAAAGTGCTATATATGTATTAAAAAATGAGGAACATGCTCATTTAACATAATAGTAACATGCACATTAATGAAGACAAATCTCATGTGTAGTCACTCCTGTCACAACAGCCTTGTTAATGTAGTACTGTCAGTATATGAATATGCATCTAACATACATCTGTGTGATAGAAAGAAACAGGAATTCATAGCTAATAGATAGAAGGCTTAGGAAAAAATAACTGCTGCTTCATGTTCAAATCACCATAGTCAAAATCCAATACCACTTCTTTGCAAGCTACAGGTTCCCCTCTATGACCCAGGAAATCCATACCATGTAGTTAAACTTATTAGAAACACTAACCATTCAACCCAATGCCATATTCATGGGTGACTTCAATTACCACACTATTAACTGGGAATCCTATGCAACAACAATCTTAGAGGCACAGAGATTCCTGGATTTTGTAAACAAAAATTCCTGGACAAGGTAGTTAATACACAAACCAGGCATGAAACCATACTGGATCTGGTCCTCACTAATATGGGAGAGTACTGCACACCCCTTACTGTAATGTCTTCCCTGGTAAGGTCAGACCACAAAACGGTCTCTTTTGAAGTAAAAATAAAACCTGGACCTCCAGCTAAATGTGAAATATTCAGAAACTACTATAAAGCTAACCTTCTGCTATTAAGTGATAACCTGGTAAAATTTCAAGCCCCAATAAACATTGAGAACACTGCTGCCTATATGCAGAACTTTTCACAGAAGCCCTGTACAAGCATGTTAATAGCTGCATAGAGGCAGCTGTACCCACCAGGAAGAAGGACGTAACTAACTCAAAAAAACAAGCCACGCTAGTGAAATCACAAAATCAATAGGCTGTATAACAGAAGGAAGAAAATCATGGCAAATATTAGGAGGTGCAGCACCCAGCAGAATAAAAGCACTCTAATCAAACTAAACAAACAACTCAGAGGACAAATAAAGTCTGCCAAAACCAAATTTGAGGTAAGTTTGGCCTCTCAGTCCAAGGACAACCACAAAGCATTCTGTAGCTATGTCTGCAACCTCAAAGTCAATACACAATTGTGTGCAGAGCTCATTGTAAATGCAGCCACCTATACTGAGCTACAAGATATAGCAAATTTCCTGGCTGATGAATTCAGCTCCATCTTTACCCCCCAACCTTCCCTCAGAGAATACCATCAAATAGAACTCTCCCTACTATCACTAAGGAACAGTCCTTAATGCTTTCTCTAAGACCAAGAGCACTGCATCGTTGGGCCCAGACAATATCCCCGGATGCCTTCTAAGCATGAAACATGATCTATCTGGGCCTCTGGAATTACTATTTAACTGTATCCCCCAAACAGGCTTCATGCCTCATGAATGGAGAACAGCAACAGTCATCCTTGTGCACAAAGGTGGGGCATCTACAGAAGCTGGAAACTACTGGCCAATAAGACTCACTAGTCATATATGTAAATCCATGAAAAGAATTATAATGGAAATGACAATAGAGATATAGCAAACCTCGAGACACTGGACCCAACCCAGTTTGGTTTTGCCAAGTGCAGATCATGCCTACTCAACCTGGTGGACTTCTTTGAGAAGGTATCCAAAGCAATGGATGAGAGGAAAAATGGTTCACACTGCCTACCTTGAACTGGCCAAAACATTTTGCAGTACTTCACTCAGCCATTGTTAACAAACTCATGAGGTTAGGTTCAAACTCATATGTCACCTGCTGGATAGCCAACTGGCTCACAGATAGAACCAGGAAGTTAGAACTGGGGAATCCACCTCTACAAAGAGGCCAGTTGCAAATGTAGTCCTTCAGGGATCAGTCCTTGGACTGCTCCTTTTTGGAATTTACTTCTCTGAAGTCAAGGCCAATGTCAGTGATCTCTGGCTGACTAAATTTGCAGATAATTGCAAATTAGGAGCTGTCATTGAATCTCACACTGACACAAATGTTCTCCAGGAAGGAATGACACAGACAAACAACTGGTATCAGAGCCATTGACTAAAACCAAATGCCAAGAAATGTGTAGTAGTATCCTTTGGGAAGGCATCTACCCGTGGTAACTACGATATTGAAAACACACCCCTTAGAGTTGAACCAGTAGTCATAGACTTAGGGACACACACATAGATAGTAATCTAGCCTTTGAAATTTATGTGTTTACAGTAATGAGGAAATCATTCGATGTTGATTCACTTATAAACAAAGGTATAGACTCTAAGTCCAAGGAAGTCATTGTTCCACAGTATTTGGCATTGATCAGACCTATACTTGAGTACAATTCCCACTTTGCCAACAATTGGAACATTCATAGAGGTTCCTCACTAAAAGAATATAGGGCGTAAGTAAAATGTCCTGTGCAGACCGCCTCAAATTCCTGTCTCTGTATTCTGCCTCCTACAGGCTTTTGAGGGGATATCTATACTTGGCATCCAGGGAATTGCCAGACCTCACTCTGATGGACCTCCTGCATATCCACAAAAAAAAAAGCAGCACCAGAATTGCCCATTCTAAAGATTTAAACACTGCCTGTGATATAAATAGGACCTGCTGGAGAGACAGGCATATATCCCAGAAACCACCACATCTGTGAAACAAGCTCCAACTTGGCCAATTGGATGGGGAACAAGAAATGTATCCCTGGTTTGGTACCTATGTCTGTAATGGATACAGGCAACCTGTAAATGGTTTATCTCCCAGGCCCCTGCTTATAAATGTTTCATCTCCCAACCCCCTGCTTACACTTATCAAGGATATCAGAACTTGTTAAAGTTTTGGAATGCATGGCTAGACTTAAAAAGGCCCTTGTGGTCATTAACCTAGTAAACACCTATGAACCTATGAACATAGCAACATTATTATATAATGCCATCAGCTACAGGGGAAACTAATCCACTTGCCATTTAAACATTGATTGATTATAATGCATTTTCAGGAATATAAGCATCAATAGTACATGCATCCTTTCTGCTGCAGCTGTAACACAATACATGTTTATATACAAAATATTGGCACACTACACCTCTGAATGCAATATAGCATCATATTGTGCATCACATATTGCCTGAAGTATGTATCATGGCACACATTAATATTACCCTTATGACAGTAGATAACTATAGCTCACAATCAGATGCACCATTAAGGTTCATAGGTTCATAGGCAAGTACTAGGCTAATGGCCCTGGAGCCACTGCAAGCCTAGCCCAATAGTGTTCCCAGTCATCTGGCTTACCAAACATTAGTTCCCTGTGCCTCTATCTAGCAGTGCAATTGAAGTGATCCCCAGGGTGAATTTTCTATTTCCCATCCACTCATCAAGATTTCTCTTGAAGAGGGCCAGTGAGGTGCTCTGCTTGACATGAATAGGGAGTTTATTCCACAGTATTGGAAGTCTCTGGGTTAGGAACTTATCCCTCCACCAGGTTCTGTTTAATGTGGTGATAAGGTTGAGGACTTTGGAATGAGTAGCATGGAGGGATTTTTTTCAGATGAAGCATGTCTAGCAAAACTGAGTCACACATGGCTCTGTATATCAAGCAGAGATTGCCTCTAAGTAGGCAATATGAGTTGAAGTAAAGTTTAAGTTTTTTTAAGTCTGTCTGCATAAAGCACATGTTTGAGTCCTAAGATCCTCTTAGTGAGGAACTTCTGTGGCCTTTCCAGTTGCTGGATGTGTCTAGTGAGGTACATGCCAAATGAGGCATTGCACTCTATAATGGGTCTGATGAGGGCAGAGTAGAGAGAGATAATGACTTCTTTTTCCTTGGATGAGAAACCTTTTTTGACGAGATGTGCCACGTAGAATGACTTCCTTATGACAGTGGTGATGTGGTTGTTAAAGGAGAGATTGCTATCTATCTGTGTCCCTAGATCCCTTATAACACCTTCAGAGTTAAGTGGGTTCCCTTCGATATGGTAGTTTGTGGTCACCATATTTTTCCCGAAGGGAATGACGATGCATGTTTTGGCATTGAACCTAAGGCCATGGTTTTGTCACCAGCCATTGGTTTCCATTAGTCCTTTTTGTAGGATGTCCCCATCAGCTTGAGAATCAATAATAGCTCCCAGTTTGCAGTCATCCGTGAATTTGGTTAACTAGAATCCCTTGGTGTTGGCTTGAAGTTCAGAGAAGTAGATATACCAAACAGGAGAGGACCCAGAACCAATCCCTGTGGGACTCCACTTGTAACTGCCCTGTTGTCAGATTTGGAGTCAGCTACTTTCACTGTGTGGGTTCTGTCAGTGGCCCAGTTGGCAACCCATCTAGTGATGCATAGGTTAATGCCCAGATTAGTGAGCCTATCAATGATTCCACGGTGTGGAATGGTGTCAAAGGCTTTGGCTAGATCGAGGTAGGCTGTGTGGACAGCCTTGCCTTCATCCACCTCCCTGGTGACAGCTTCGAGGAAGTCTATCAGATTGAGCAGACATGATCTGCCTTTCACAAACCCAAACTGTGTGGGGTCCAGGGTTTGAAGGTTCCCTATATCCTTATTTATAAGATTCGTAATAATACATTCCATAGCCTTACAGATCAGGCTTGTCAAGCTGATGGAGTGGTAGTTCCCAGGGTCAGTAGACTCACCTCCTTTGTGGAGTGGGATGGCTGTAGCAGTGTCCCATTCAGTGGGGACAAAGCCAAAACTGAGGCTGTAGTTAAACAGGGCACTCAGGTATGGTGCCAGTTCTTTTTGTAGATCAGGTAGGACATAACCCAGAATATTATCTGGTCCCATAGAAGCTGTATTCTTACCTTTGGTCAGTGTGGTTTCTACTTCTGCAGTTGTGATAATAGGGAGATGGTATTCTTCGGGTATGTGGATGGGCCCTTTGGGGGTGAAGGGGGAGTAAATTCACACTAAACCTGTCCACCAAGACATTGGCAATATGAGGTGGTTCAGTATAAGTGGTGCCATTGTGCTGTAGCTCAGAGCAAATCTGTGTATTATTATGCAGATTTTTGACATAACTAAAGAATGCCCTGTGGTTGTCCTTAGTATCTGTAGAAATGTTGCTTTCATAACTAGCGTTGGTGGATGTGATGAGGGATCTCAGTTTCTTACTGAGTTTTCCAAGGGAATTTTTCCAGTCATTGGACTTTACCCTTTTCTGCAACAGTTTTTTTTCCCTTCTGTTGTAGAGTTTGTTAATGGCAGTGGTCCACCAGGTTGTCTTCCTTTTTTTCAGAGGAGAGTGGCTTGGTTCTGTTTGGTATGGTCCTGTCTATGCAACTGTGTAAATGCTCATACAGTGCCTTGGTATATGATTCAGCAGCCATAATCCCATTCCCCATTTCCATGGATGACGTGAAGCTTGCCATTTCTGTCCTCAGAAGCTCAAAATTAGCTTTGGAGAAGTTTTTCACTGTAGTTTCCTTTTCCATGGGTAGGGACGGGATTTGGATATCAATGGTGATTAACTTGCAGTCAGATCTGACCAGGGAGGGGTTTATCAGTGGAGTAGAGCAGTGGTCCCCCAAGTTTTAATGACTAGGTCAAGAATGTTGCATCCCCTAGTGGGGGTGAGGATGAGTCAGTCCAAGGCATTGAAACTGATGAATTCCAGGAAACGTTGGGCAAAAGAGTTGGAGCAGGAGTAGTTGTTCCAACTAATGGAGGGGTAATTAAAGTCACACAGAATAAGGGTATTAGGCTGGACCTTGATGTTTTCCAGAGTGTCCAGGAATGCAGAGTGGGAGTCCTGGGGCATTGTGGGGATCTGTAGCAGGCTACAACATGGACTGCAGTTTTGCCCAGTGATAACTGTACTTGAAGTATTTCTGATGCATTATATTGGGTCTGGAGGTGTGTGTATCTTTTATGAAATGGATACCCCTCCACCTTTGGGGGTTTAGTCATCAAATCCTTAGGGCTATGGTTCAGATTTGGGGGCCGAAAGATGTGATATGCACTGTAACCTGGTAGCGTAGGGGTGCTACAAGGAGCCTTGAACCAGGTCTCTCTTCCTGCACAGATGTCGATATTCTTCAGTCGGATGAGTGACTCAAGTGAGTGCATTTTGTGGTTTAGACTTCCACCATTGAGTAGCATAACCCTTAGGATGCATTTACTAGCAGATGTTATGGTAGTAAATTTGTCTTCAGGACATTGCCTAAAAAAGGCACTACAGGGTTGGCAAGGGCCTTGGCCAGTATCCGGAATCCCAGGGGTGACAGATGCAGGACATCTCTGGCAAAGTCTGTCTATCATGTCATCCCAAGCAGACAAATACTGGATCCCCTTTGAATGACACCAGAAACTTAGCCAATTTTTGAAGTCAATCATTTTCTGCTTGCACTGTGGTGTCATTCTTGGTGATGGTAGGATGCTACTCAAGATTAGAGTCATACCTGCCTTTGCTACAAGATCAGAGAGCTCTTCCATTTCTCTTTTCATGTAGTCCAGGGAGGTACGTCTTAGGTCATTCACAACAACATGTATGATGACAGAGTCAGATTTGTACTTGCTGTGGAGAGACCCAAGTGCATGCATTATGTGGTGAATCCTGGCACCCAACAGGCAGTTGACCATGACTTTCACCTTATTCAGCCTTGTGAGTGGGACATCAGTGTGCCTTACAATTGAGTTACCTATGACTAATGTGTTTGGTACATTGTTCTGCCTTAAGGGCTTAGCTTGAGTGGCACACTGGTTGTGAGGGCTATGCGTCTTGGGTTATGCTTGGATGGGATGGTTGCTTGCGTTTGTGCCTCAGAGATTTCTGTTGTTTGGGCAGATTTTTTAAGAGAGCCTCCGAGAAGGTGGTTGTGTGTTTTGTGTTGCTATGTGATAGTGGTGGTGTGTTAACAGGAGAGCTATGTGTTGTCTGTGATGTGATGTGTGTGTTGACCTTCTCCTCCTGACTGGCTGACCCAGTCTTGGATTGAGTGAGTGAAGCCTCAAGTTTGGCTATGTACTTGCATCTCTCACAGGTGGATGTGTTTGGCGGTAGGAGGAGTGGGTTTTCTGTATACATGAGACAATTGCTGCATTGCCTCAGGATGTCCAGGTTCACTAGGTTAATGGGAGAAAGCATCGGAAACTGACCTTTGGTCATGTCTGGAAATGTGATCAGCTTTTTAAGTACTGAGTTATTTATGCTTGGATTAAGTATTGAAGCTTTCTGTTTCCTTTATGGAAAGTTAGTGCTAGTGGCAGTAGGTGAGCTTGCAATAAATGCTATAAGACATTCTGAGCAAGTGCTGGATTTAAGGTCTAATTTGAGTGCTCAGAGGTAAAGGTTTACAAAGTCTAATGGAAAATTTGAGGAGCAGACTTTAAGGCACAGGTAATGGTTTTACCTTAGCTAAGTGGTGCTGCGCATCACGCAAACCCGCACAAGCACTTTTTTTTTTAAACAGAAAGATGAAAGGGATAGAATTAGCCCAAAATGGTGACAGATAGGCTGCTCAGAGCTTACCACTCCCACTGATAAGCAGAGAAGCTTCTCTCTATCTCAGTAAGGTCTGGGCAGCACAGAAATTCCAATACAGTCCTGAGATCAGCAAATCTGAAATCTGGACTATTCTAGTTACAGAAAGATGGGAAACAAGCAAGGAAATAGTATTTTTTTTTCAAAAATGCAACTATTAGAACTGCAAAAAACATATTTTAAAGCAGAAAAACAGCTAGTGCACTTGAGTGTGTAGCCTACAACAGTAAAACAGTTGAATTTAACTTAAAATGAGCAAATACAGTGCAAACAATAAAATTTAACAGAATACAGTTGAAATAAGTAGCAAGACTTAATAAACGGCTAAAATAAAGTGTGGTAAGCAAATACAAGCAAAAGAAGCAAAACTGAGGTACTTAAATCACTAAAAGTCTTTCCTCTCTCTCTTTCTGCTGCTGTAGAATGCTGCAGGATGCCCAGTCAGGATCTTGCTGAGGTAAAACAAGCTCAAAAACTGCTCAAACATGTTTTTTAAACAGAAAGAAGAAAGGGATAGAATTAGCCCAAAATGGCTAATAATAATACAATTTCTGAGCTGAAACCACTCCTTTAGCAACAGATAGGCTGCCCAGAGCTTACCACTCCCACTAAGCAATAATGGTAATTATTAATTGAACTGTGAAAAATTTGCATTTCACATACAAGAGCAATACACTGGCCTGTAATAAATGTTGCCACCCTCTGCACCTAGGTCACTACCTGCATTGCATGGATAATGGTAAAGCCATGCTGATGGAGGCTACATCTAAGTTTTGACATATAAAATATAATGATAATAACTATCTCATAACATTGATTACTTTACATGCTTTCTGCTAGAAAACATGCCCCAATGCATCATTATACTTGGGAATATCGACTAACCACTACAAAACTACAAGAAAGTAACATCTCACAGGTATACTCATTTTTTTCTTTAAACACCTATATTGCAAACAAAATAATAAATAATAATAAATGACATATGTAAATGTTCTATGAAGTCATAGAGTAAAGAGCATTATTTTTGTGGAAGTAAAAATGCCTGTATGTATTCCATGATGTACTCAATATTTACACCTTGCACCCTTCAGTCAGGTTTTGTGCCCAAGGAATGGAAGATGACTACAGTCATTCCCCTCCAACAACTGATCAGGGTAACTACAGGCCCATAAGTCTTACCAGCCTCATATGCAAGGCCATGGAAATAATCATCATGGTCATGATAAATAAGGACATAGGCAACCTGCAAATGCTGGACCCATCACAGTTTGGCTTTGTTAAAAGAAGGCATGCCTATTAAATCTGGAGGACTTTTTTGAGAGGGTCACCAAAGCACTGGATGAAGGTAAGAATGTACACACAGCTTACCTCAACCTGACCAAAGCTTTTGTTAGAATACCTCAGTCAGGCATTATAGACAAGCTCACTAATTTTTGTAACAACACTTTTATCATCAGCTAGATAGCCAAATGTCTCACTGTTAGGACCCAAGGATATGTGAGTTCACCTTCACCAAGAGGCCAGTTACTAGTAGAGTCCCCCAGGGCTCAATACCATACCCAATCTTTTTTGGCATCTATTTCTCTGAAATTTAAGAAAATGCTGAATGTTTATGGCTGAGTAAGTTTGCAGATGATTGCAAGCTGGGGATTATTGACTCCCCGGCAGACACTAGCATTCTTCAAAAAGATCTATCTCTGACTAACAAATGGTGCCAAACCCATAATGTTAAACCCAGTGCTAGGAAATGCATAATTTTACCCTTTCAGAAATCAACCATACTGGTTAATTACGATGATGATAATGTACCCCTAAAAGTCAACCAAGTGGTCAGGGGTATGTACCTGACCAGGCATATGCAGCAAGTAGAGCAACCACAAAGGCTGCTTACAAAAAAGAATACAAGGTATAACAAATCTGTCTTATTCCCACCACCTTAAACCCTTTCCCTCTACTCAGTCTCCTACAGATTGCTGAAGGATGATCTATGCCTGGCTTATAAGGCATCTGCAAACCCCACACTTATGAATCTCCTACATATCCGTAAGTCAAACAGTACCAGAAATACAAGGTCTAGTGACCTGAATTTTGTCTGTGACCTAAATAGAACAAGCTGTAGAAACACATATGCATCCCAGAGACTGCCCCTCCTATGGAACAGGCTTCCCATTTATGTGAAGTTGAGTTTGTCTATTACCCAGTTTAAGAACAACCTAGACAAGTGGATGGTGAACAGAAAATTTACACTGGGCCTGGCACCCATGTCCCTTATGGACAGAGGTAGCTTATAAATGCCTGGCCCTAAATGTCCTATTTGGATACAGGACAGACATCATTATACTTTCAGGAAAAATCTTTATCAGATTCTGATGAAGTCCTACTCCTTGAGGACAAAAGTGCTCAATAAATTCAACAAACTGGAGATTCTGCCTCAGGCTTCACCCTTGTGTGTATTTTATTAGTTTGTTTCTTAGAGGTATCACTTCTTATACTTTCAGGAAAACTTGGCAATGCTTAGAAAGGTCACAGGGTCATTAACCTAGTAGCAGTCTATGAATCTGCTTACCAGCTTCCATAATGTACAGAGCTGTGTTTCAACTGTTTCTGCCACAGAAGAGTTTAACATACAAGGGCCAAAAAGGACACACTTCAAGGTATGAACTAACCAATGTTTTGGATGGTCATGTATCTATTGTAACTTCTGTTGAGGGATCCAAAGGCTTTAGGAATACCACTGTTTACACAGTTGTGAGTTATCCTAAAACCATTTGCTGTTTAAGCTATTATCATCTATTTAAATAAATGCACACACCTACCTTACAACATTTCAATAACTGTCTATGTAAACTGTAAATACTATAGAAGTCTGTATTAACTACATGTGTCACAAGGGAGCTGTTATGTCAAAACACACAGAAAACTATGTAAAAACACACAGGAAACATATCTGAATGTAATGACCTTGTCAATGTGCTGAAAGGCCTTTGTTGCCTAAAAAGTATGATAAGATATTCAGGTAATGTTGGATAAGGCAGTGTTTCCTGTCAATACAATTGCCCCATGGTGGCATTTGCAGGATTTAAACAGCTACCTAAGTCCACAAGTTAGAGAGCAATGCATCAATCTCCATGACCACAGGAGAAGCTGCACTGCATGGGTGAGGAAAAGAACATTTCAATGGGAATCATCGTCATTGTTTAACACGTTTAACAAAGCAGATGTATGGGACAGAACTGTAGGGAGAGCCCTTTCCTTGTAGGGTGTAAATGTACATATCAGATCTGTGAGTAATGACAATTACAGTGCAGATCTAGATTCAAACACACACACACACACACACACACACACACACACACACACACACACACACACACACACACACACACACACACACTCTGAGTCAAGTGAACATTTGTTTCTAATCCAGCAAAGACTCACTTGACACGCATTTTGAGTTAAGTGAATCTTTGTTGGATTAGAAGCACTTACTTATCAAAGTAAATAAGCTAGAATACATTTTATTAACCACAAGCACCACAGGAAAAGTCTGACTACAAGTGTGAGGTACTGCACTTTTGAAAGGCTGACATCAGAAATGTGTTGCAATAGAGATGTCATAGACTTTTTATGCTCAACATCTGGGACAATTGCTTGGCTACAATCATCTGCATTAGAAGCCGAAGTTAAGTGAAACTTGCAGTAGTGTATTTTAGTCTTCTGTTAAGTACAAACTTGCAGTTTTAAAAGTACTGTATTTTCATTTTTCTGTTTCCTAATTGTTTGTTTCATTGAATAATGTGCTGTGTGTCTCTTTGCTATAAGAGGGGGTGGTGGTCTTTTCACTTCTTTATCTGATATTTAATAGCCTAGAGGGCTTCCTCTGTACTTTAAGTGCTTTCCACAAAGTTTGAGAAATCATTTTATGCTCAACTTCTGAGAGAATTGCTTGGCTACAATCATCTGCATTAGAAGCTGAAGTTAAGTAAAACTTGCAGTAGTATATTTTAGTCTTCTGTTAAGTACAAACTTGCAGTTTTAAAAATACTGTATTTTCATTTTTTCTGTTTCCTAATTGTGTGTTACATTGAACAGTGTGTTGTGTCTCTCTGCAGTTAGTTCCCCACCCACCCTCCCTGTTCTTGTGTTGATATTAGTGCTTGTGGCTCTGGAATTGCCCGCCCCTCCTGTAAGTCTGTTTTAGAACACTCCTCCTGGGTCCATCTCATTTGCTCACTTAACTTAGCACAGTGAGATCATATTCTGAGTCTAGTGTTCATTCTACTTAATATAGACAGAAGATTTGAGAAGGCCAACCCATCCTTTTTTTCTCCTTGCACTTAAAAAAATTGCACTTTATTCATCTGCTTTTACTGTATTTGTGTTTCCTCCTACTTTATTTTGCTTTTCTTTTTTTTTTTTTCAACAGTTTTATTGAATTTTAAATATAACACTTTTATAAGCAATCACTTAGAATTATACAGGAGAATATATACTACAAAACTAAAAATTGGATGACATACATTATCCCATATAGATATATAAATAAAATTAACAAAATCATAAAAAACTAACATATATACAAAGACATCCAGAATTCATGTCCAGAATATAATACATTTATCATGTTGTGAAATAATTCATCAATGAAAATGACAACCATTTATTACCTATGAAGTAAATTCATATTTCTCCAACAAATCTTGTAAATTGACCCACAAATGATGTTCATGTGTCCTTCTAGTTGTTCTAGATGTAATGGTTTTAATTTGTAAATGACAAACTTATTTTAATATATTAGTGAACTCATGAAAAGTTGGGGGAGAGTTTGAAATCCAGTTTTTCATTATTGTCTTTGTAGCCACTGTCAGTATGGACCAAAGAAATTAATATTTTATCATTCTAACACACTGAGGAATGGGTGTAATAAAAAAGTGCTTGTAATAAATCATTTACATTCTTCCAAAATGTGGTTAAATCAGGAGAGTCAAAAAACATATAAGCCCAGTTGATCTCTATAATAGAATTATATCTATTACACTTGTTTTGTTTTTTGTTAATTATATTCATTAATTGAGGTGTGTAAAATGATCTGTTCATGAATCTCCAAGTATATATTTTCCATTTCAAGGAAAATTATGTTCTCCCAGCTGATTGTAGTATATTAACTTTATCTTGCTCACTTGGGAGATTATTATTAATTGAACTACTTCCAGTAGTTATGTGAACAGCAAAATGTTTCTTCTCTCAATACTCTGTATATAAAGGAGAGACTGCCTGAATATGTATGTTTCTGTAGTAAAAGTGATTTAAAGATTTGTAATAACATCTTAGAGTCGAATTTATTGTTAGATGGTATTGAGTCTAATTTATTATCTAAGTATATTAAAAGAGATTGTATAGCTAGCCTTGTGGAATTATCAAAACCATATTCCTGTAAGATATATTCAACTGATTTGGTCTTGTATTGAGATGTTAATTGAAACCAGAATTTAAGCTCCTTATTTTTAAATAAGTTAATCTTTTTAGAATCTGAGGTTAAAAAAAGTTTCTTTTGTGAATGCTATAGGAAACAACAAGAAAAAACAATCTTTGTATTTGAGATGTTTACATATAAAATTCCTAAAATTAGTTATAATAGTATGTAAATAGCTGTTAGTATGTATGGGAATGTGGGTGAGAAAATAATCTTTTAATATCCATAAAATAGGGCTATTTATATACTGTAATTGATATGTTGAAGGTCTCTTAATAAGCTGCATAGCTGATGCTTCCCAGAAAGATTTCCATTTTGCAGAATATGTAATATCTAAAAGTTGTGTGATTGTTCGGATTATAGAGGAAATCGAGTAAAGATATAAATCTGGAAAAGCTATCCCACCATTATTCCAACTATTAGTATGTTGATTAATTGTAATTCTAGGTTTTTTTGAGATGAAAATAATCTGAGAATCATGGAATTTAATTTATTGATAAACTTTTTTGAGGGTAAAATTTGAATAGATTGTATGATGTATAAAAATTTGGGTAAAATTATCATTTTTATAATAGTTAGTCTTTCTTCCACATTGAATAGAATAGTGCTCCATTTTGAAAATAAGTTTTGAATATTTTGTAAGCATTTATTATAATTTAGGTGTATCCTTGATTTTATATCTTTAGCAATTATAATTCCAAGGTAAATAAAATTATCTATATTAGAAGTATGCTGAGTATTTTCTTTAGATTTTATATTACTATTATAGTATATGGGTAAAGTTTTTGTTTTATTATCATTAAAAGACAGACCAGACATCATCTGAAAGATTTTAATTGAATCAAATAATGATAAAATTAAAGATTTATTCTCTTTTGTAGTGATAAGTATATCATCTGCAAATAATTGGATCTTAACCATTATATCTTTATCTAACTCCAGACCTTCTATATACTTATTGTTTCTTATTTCATTTGCCCAAGGTTCCATAATCAGATTAAACAATAGATGAGAAAGAGGGCAACCTTGTTTGGTACCTTTTATGATTGAAATTTTATTTTAAATATAAGATCCTATTTTGATATACGCAAAGGTTTCTTCATATAAATGTTTTAGTAGATTAATAAAATTATATCAGAAATTTAGGCATTCCAAAAGAATAAATAAATGATTCCAATTTATTGAATCAAATAAATTTATATCAAGACTAATTAATGTTAGATTTATTTTTTTCTTTGGGAAAAATAAATAATGGCTAGAGTTTGTTTTATATTATCAAACATACTTCTATTAGACACAAATCCAGTCTCGTCTTCATCTATTAATTGGAGTAAGAATCTCTTTAATCTTTCGGAAAAAAAATATTCATAAATATCTTATAATCAATATTCAATAAAGATACTGGTCTATAAGAAGAACAAAATGTTGGGTCTTTGTTTGATTTAAGGATAGGGGATATAAATGTATATTTCCATGATGGGGTTATAGAAATATTATTTTGGGCAGCATTATATAAGTTATGTAGTAAGGAGATTGCTATTTTGGGCATAATCTTGTAAATTTCTAGAATACTTCCATAATTTCCTGGAGCTTTATTAAATTTGAGTTTATTAATTTGATTTTGTATGTCACTTAATGAAATTTGGTTAGCAATAACTTCAATGTGTTGTTTATTAAGTCTATTATATAGATTTTTATTGATAAAATGTTTAATATTATCTTCAGATTCTGTTTGTTGTTTAGATTGATTGATTTCATGAAAATGATTTCTTAATTCTTCTATTATATCTTGAATACTATTAACATCTTTTTTTTTCTTTGTAGAATGTATTTCTTTAATATGGTTATGTTTATTTAATCTCTTAGTCTTACTCTTAAGATTAGATAGGTATTTAGGATTAACCAAATATGCAAGAAATGTATATTTTTCTAGAGTTATCATTATCTTATGATGGAGTATAGATTTATAGTATTCATTTAATTTATGTATCTCATCTCTTATAATATTGGAAGTGAGATTGCGTTTATTTTTAATATGAAGTAAGTCAAATTTATCCTGTATAATTCTCAAGTCTTTATCCCAAGTTTTCATCTTATTGTAGTACCTTTTGTTAATTTGTCCATATAAGTATGCTTTTAAAGCATCCCAAATAAATATATCCTGGGTATCAGAAACTGAGTTTATTTGTATAAATTTTTTTATCTCTTCTTTTAAAAATGAATGAAAACCTTTAAGTTGTGTAATGTGTAATGTGTAATGTGTAATGGAATTCTTTTAATTTGAACACTAAGAGTATAAATTAATATTAATTTCAAATAAAATTGTATTATGATCAGAAATTGGGCATGATATAATTTTATTGTTAACTAAATCCTGAATTATTTGTGTGAAAAGTAATATTTTATCAATTCTGGAATATGATCTGTGTCTATTATAATAGAATGTGTATAATAAAGAGTTATGGTCTACAAAATCAAAAACATCTTTAAGTAAGTAAGTGTCTAAGAATTTTAGTAATTGTTTAGCTTGAGGTGTAATTTTTCTTTTTCCTAGAGTGGTTGTATCTTTTAGGTCTAGAATACAGTTGAAGTCTCCTGCCATAATAATATGACCCTGAGAAAAGGATATTATTTGATTCAGGATTTTTCTAATAGTATTAGTATATATTCCAGGGATCCAATAATTATTTATTAATTTATATAACTTCTTACCCATTTCTACAATAGCCATACAAAGTATACCTTTATTGTCGTGATATGTTTTAATAATTCTGGGTGGAGGGGATGCTTTATTCTACAAGATTGCTACACCTCTTTTCTTCTTTATACATTGTGAGCTTACAATAATTGTATATTTGTTTGTATTGAGAAGTTTAATAGTATCTTTCATTAACTGGGTTTCTTGTAAAAATATTAAATTAGGTTTATGGAGGGCTAGATATTTAAATAGATTACTTCTTTTATAGGGATTGTTCAAAACATTTATATTAAGGGATAAACCTTTCAATGTGGTCATGTTATATTATTATGAATATAAGATATGCTGATAACTTATCAATATCATATATGACATATAAGAATCTCACGCCAAAAAAGATTTTCCCTGGGATTCATGAAGCTTGCGCCAGGCGCAGGCATAGCGTAGGTGGAATAATGCCAAATATGGCCGTCGAGCGATGCAGGTACGATCCAATTCTATGTGCACTACTGGCGTATGCCAGAACTGCGCAGCCCATGGCATAAGTATGCTAATCACCCCATGCGTAATGTCGCACCATGCAAATGAAGGCAGATAGCGATTCATGAAGTGGTGCAGGAGTAGCGTAAGCCCACGGAAATGTAAACCAAAAAACACGGTTTACATTTTCCCAAACAGAACATCAGAGCTATGGAAGCAGACCAGATTCATGTATTACAAAGTTAACATATGCTAATGGTTAAATACACAGCCAATGGCATAAGAAAAGATGCACAACACCTAAAAAACAACATTTAATGCCATGTCCACAGTAACACACAGTACAACCGCAGGGCATGTGTGCGCAAACAGGAACATAAAGAAATTATATAAAAATGTCATAAAATCGCAATGTAATACAAATCAGGTTTACACCATAATACGCCATGGTAGGCATGGAACACCACAACCAAGGTGCAAGGGTTGCTAAGGGCCTGCGACAGTGTTCGGCGCGGTAACTATGAATTAGTAGTCAATGCCATGCAAATGAGGCAGGTAATACTGAATCGCAAACGTCCCGCCGGATGAAGGTTGTACCATACGGCGTAGCGCTATAACACCGAGGAGTGGCTCAGAGGAGATACATGACATCAGCAGAGGGGTGTGCCACTGTAGCAGTAAGCACATTGGAGCAATGCAAATCTTGCCTGGCCATTGCTAAGCAAAGCTGCAGGACAGGGGTGGGGAGGAAGGTATATAATCGTTTAGCTGAGAGCACAGATGGTGGCCAAAAGCGCATGTGTAAGGGGATGAAAACGTGCCCGAAATCTGGTAAGCGGATGCACGCGCCGCAAACAATAGGACAAACAGGAAGGTCACGAAAAGTAGGAAATGCCGAAGTAGGGTAATCGGAGTACTAATGAGCAATTAACACCAATCACCTCACGGCGGCCAATCGACGGCAGCTGACAGGTCTGCTCACAGAAACCTGCAAAACAGGATAGGGGAGGCATTGGAATGCAAAGAAAGGAGGGGAAGCATTGGATTGCAAAGATAGGAGATCTGTCATAGCAGAGCAAAGCAAACTGACAGTAGACCGGCAATAGCACACATTACGCAAGATAAGCCTGGTCTAGAAAAGTACAAATGAAAGCAGGCTGCTGAATGCATGACAGAAAATGGTAGGTGGAACATGCAGAAATGTAAAGGGAAGGTCAAGAGGTAATCCACGGCAGCCAAATGTAATTCAACACCAAAGGCACCACAATAGTAGTTCCGGTAGGAAAACACATAAGATACCCTGTAGCTACGATCATACATACACACCCTATGACATCATCGGTGTTCACAGCACAATAGTATAAAGTGTGAAAGCACCCTACACACACACACCTGTGTATTCCCAAACACTGCACCATAGGTGTAAACACACGGGGAACTTTTAAAATGTACATGTTGGGAGCTGCCATAGCTGTGATTCATCAGCATGTATTAGAGACTGACGGTGATGTGGAGGATGATGCCGACAACCACTGCAGGCCCCAGAGGAGGAGAAGAGTGTTCAGACCAAGGGTAACCTACCAGGGGCTACATGATCTGGAGATAGTACAGCGTTACAGGGTGGACAGGGACATCTTACAGCAAATAGTGGAGCTGTGCCAGCCACGCCTGAGAACCAGAAACAGAGGGGAACCCATCCCAGTGGACACGAAGGTATGTGTAGGCTTGTGAATACTAGCCACAGGTACCTTTCAAAGGCCAACTGGAGATATAATGGGGATCTCACAGGCATCGGCATCCAGGGTACTACACTAGTTCCTGGATGCCATGTTACCACATGCCAGTGAGCATATATACTTCCCCAAAACTCAGGAGGAGTTGGCCAGTGATGTGCATCACTTTCACCATGTGGCACACTACCCGGAGGTACTGGGTGCGATAGACTGCACGCACATACAAATCAAGTCACCACCCGGTGAGCATGGTAGGCACTACATAAACCACAAGGGATTCCACTCCATCAACTGCCAGGTCATGTGCAATGCCCAGGGCATTATCATGGATGTGTGTGCTGGAAGACCTGGAAGCTACCATGACTCCCATATCTGGCATGCCTCACAGCTGTATCAGGTATTTGTCAGGGGGGACATCCCACATGGCCACCTTGTGGAGGATGTTGGCTATGCACTGGAGCCGTGGATGATGACTCCCATCAGAAATGCACACACACCCATGCAAGAATGCCATAATGAGGCACACGCACAAACCAGAATCATCATAGAGCGTGTGTTTGGGATGCTGAAATCACGGTTCCGGTGCTTGGACACATCTGGTGGAGCCTTGCAGTACTCTCCAGGCATGTGTGCCCACATCATCATAGTATGTGCCATGCTACATAATATGATCCTGCGGAAACAGATGCAGCAGGGACAAAATGGCGAAGGCCCTCATAGCCTACCACAATTGCCAAGGCCATCACAGGCACAGAGGGATTCAGACCATGAACACACTGTGCCAGCCCCAGTAGGCAGACAGAGGTGTGTCCAATATGCCTATGCCTTGGCAAAGAGGGAACGTATAGCACATGCTATGAGAGTGTAGGCCCCTATGGACTGACACACCTCTCCACCTGCACACACAGTAAAATGGATGGCACACAAACACGACCAACTGTAAATTGTAATGTATAGGTGGCCCACTGTGTGAATCCTACATAGGCAGCCCTCAAACATTGTACACACAACAGCTAATGGAACACGGAATGTTAACACCTGAACAGTACATGCGCCTATCAGCATATGGTGGTGCTGTCTGTATAGATTCCCAGGTACATCGGTAGGTACATGGCCGATTGTCAGAAGCCATACACCAAATGGAGCAAACAGTGTCTGCTGTCGCCACAACATCGAGTAACCAATTGTCACTTAGTGGAGCAGAGGCAATAGCAGGAGCACATGTGTGTAGGCACTGTTCTGCACACAGTCATCATGGAGTCTCTGCTGCGTTAATGAGGGGCTCCACACAATAAAATCATGGATGTTGTGTCAAGGCATGGGTTGTACCCATGACAGGTATTTGTCACCTCAGCATGCCCCACCTACGGTCGTTTGAAGGTGTAGTACAGTATCATGTGTGGCTCACTGCGATATACATACCCAATGCCGGAGCACATCCAGTAAACATCACATGGACACACCATTAACTGGACTCATCAATATGTAAACTAACTGAGTTACCCATGTGAGTGCAGTATGGAGTAACAGCCGTAGTATACTCCACGTACAAAATGACATAACACGTGTACATATCCCAGATATCCATGTGTTAAATGCAGTGACCGTCATGCATGTTCCCGGTCCCACGTCCTGCAAGGGATGTAACGTAATCCCGAAGGCATGAATAATGCATGTCGGATGCAGGTCATCAGATCATGTTTAGCACACGTTAGCGGGAATATGCATTGCCCACTGCTGGTAAGCGATGTTTAGATACGACTATACGGATATGCGCGAAACAGGGATAAGCTTCTCCGAATATCATGCAGATCACGGTCAATGATGTCCAGAACAGGTGAAACCAGCATTATCCACTCCTGTACTAATAGCACCTGCTCTGAAGGGTAAAACAACCACTGCCAGGAGTAGAACACACAGTCATGTATAGAATCACCTAACACTATTGCTAGCCAAGATGTACCTATGGTAGGGTTTCCACCTCTGCAAATGACCAATGTGGGACATACGTCAGATGTCTGCAGGCCGACACATACACCCGGCCAGTACGAAAATCAGAACTTCACTGTTTTGCCTAGATAAATTCTTATTCTTGTAATGTTTACTTACTTATTCTGTGTCTATAACATATAGGTGGTTCAGATACAGAATAACTGTTTTATGCAACTATTACATAAACTATAGGAAATAAGTATGTCCTACAATCTCAGCACATTTGCCATGTTTACAAATATTTTGCAGGACACAACTGCCCAAAGAGGGACTGTCCCTCACAAAGGGGAGAGCTGGTAACCCTAACCTACGGCAGGTGTGTAATGTGACAGGTACAGACACAAACGTGCGGAGTCCAGGAAACAGTATACACCGACAAGTACACATTGAAAGGTGTAGCTTGCCTGTCACTTTCCCTGTCAGATAAATATATATATATATATATATATATATATATATATATATATATATATATATATATATATATATATATATATATATATATGTACACATATATACATATATATAATACACATAGAAAGGACGATAGAGTGATATATGTTGATATATACGGATTCAACGATATCTGCAAATATATATAGATAGGTCAACGACATTCGTAACACCTTGGAGGTACAAATAAATAGGATATCGCCAACTATGGAATGTGTAACATACTGACACGTGTAATCACGAGGCTGAAAGACCAAAAGAACACAGTACCGGAACAGTACAACCGCGAGTAATAGTATGACGATATGAAGGGACATGTAGTTACCGCTGCCGGTGTTGTGGTCCACGTAGGTACTATGTTCAACTGTGTTTGAGAGTGCTGTAGTCTGTGTATGTGTGTGTTGAGGGTGCCGTGTGCGTCTCCGTGTGACTGTATTGTGTGCGTGTGTCCGCATCGTGTGTCTGTTAGTGCCAACTCGGAGGAAGATCATTACGGTAGGTGTGGGTATAGCTAGCCGTAGGTATACGGTTACCACCTATCCCACATTAGGAGGGACAGCCCCTGCCTGAGCAGGTGTGTCCTGACATAAAACATAACAAAGGGCAAATGTCCGAGATTGTAGGAAATTAATATGTTCCATATATTATGTAATAGTTGCATTAAATAGTTATGCCTGTATGTAAGAAACATAAATGTTACATGCAATATGATAAGTAGCCAAAGTCCCACAACAATAGGTATGTATTGAGGATAAAAGTATGTGCTATCCTGTGTATACTAAACCAAGAAAAAGCGAAAATAAATTCCACCAAACTCCAAAAAAGGATGCGGAAGACACGATAGCCAAACCACCTCAGATTTAATTTTGTAGAAAGCAAAAAACACACAGCATGAACACCACGTATAAAATCTTGCTTATACCAAAACATGAACACCTTCCCAGTACAAGCGTATCCTGTGTACTGATCGTGGCTATGTGTTGGCCTGTAAACACCGCTGTGTGTCCCGCAAGTGTCCAACAATGGCCATATTAAAAGGTGGCAACCCATGGCAAACAGGTTCTGTTACCAACACAACCGCAATGACTGCAAATATCTGGGACAGAAATACATGGGATAGCTGTCATTTAGACATATCCCTTTAGATATCGCTGCAATTCTGGAGGTATGGAAGTATCAACCTCACCTGCATACTATATAGAAACCAATTAACAACGGCCCAATATAAAATCCCATAACATAAGTCTACTAACTGATAGCTCTTTAATTAGGGACAGAGCCCACACACATATATATGGAATATGTAGAAATGCAAGCCCCACAAACCTTTATATGCTACGTATGCCCACCGGCATCCCCCAAACTAGAAACTATAGCAATACAGACCGTAATAACAGCACAAACATCCAGTCAGTCAATTACATCTGCAGAACCGTCAATATACCTTGTGAGAGACACAATTAAAGGTGCCATGCATAATTGTAGCCATTGTATAATGTGACAAACAGTGATGTTACAGGTTTTGTTTGCAATAGTCCATTATCAGACGGTTAGGATGACAGGTACACCCACATGTTGAACCACATACTCTAGCTGTCACACACAATCCACAGGGGACATGAATCCAAAGTATACTTGTCTCTACACATAGGTTCATAGGTTCATAGGTTCATACTAGGCTACCTGCCCTAGGGCATTTATAAGCCTAGCCAGAGTGTGTTTGGCTTTCGCCACCCATTTTAAATTAATTTTGCTATGCCCTTTTTCAAGGTCAGTATACTGTGCCTCTGTCTAACAGTGACACAGAAGTGATACCCAGGGTAAACCTACGATCTCCCATCCACTCATCAAGATTCCTCTTGAAGAAAGTCAATGAGGGACTCTGCCTAACCTGGACTGGGATTTTATTCCAGAGTGAAGGGAGCCTTTGGGTTATGAATCTGTCCCTCCAGCATGTCCTATTTATTTCAGTGCTGAGGTTCAAGTCTCTCGAGTATGTAGCTTGATGGGATTTTCATTTTCTGAGGTGCAGCATGTCCATTAATTCCGGGTTGGACATGGCTTAATATTTCAGGCACAGTTCGCCTCTGAGCATGCGGTATGACACTGAGTAGAGCTGGAGTTTCTTTAACCAGGCAGCATATATCATCTGTTTGAGCCCTTTGATCCTCTTGGTGAGGTACTTTTGGGGTCTTTCCAGTTGCTGCAGGTGTCTGGTAAGGTACATCCCAAAACTGGCATTGTACTCAATTATGGGCCTGATGAGGGATGAGTAAAGAGGCACGATGACCTCCCCTGATCTAGATGTGAATCCCTTCAAGATTAGGTGGGCTATATAAAATGTTTTTCTAACCACTTTGGCCACGTGGTTGTCAAATGAGAGATTGCTATCAACTTGGGTCCCCAGGTCCCTAATTACTTCTTCTGTACTTAACGGATTACCACCTATGTGGTAATTTGTGGGCACTTTGTTTTTGCCAAAGGGGATGACTATACACTTTTTGGCGTTTAGCTTGAGGTCATGGCTCTGGCACCAGTTGTCTGTTTCTATGAGGCCCTTTTGGAGGATGCTAGTGTCGGCTGGAGAGTCGATTATGGCGCCCAGTTTGCAGTCATCTGCGAACTTGGTCAGCCACAGTCTTTCCGTGTTGGCCTGTACCTCCGAGAAATATATACCGAACAAGAGAGGTCCCAGGACTGAGCCTTGGGGGAATCCACTTGTAACTGGTTTGGAGTCTGACATGGCTCCAGCAATTCTAACCATGTGGGTTCTGTCCTTGAGCCAGTTTGCAACCCATCTAGTGACATAGGGGTTTATATTTAAGCTGGTGAGCTTATCTATAATGCCCGAGTAGGGTATTGTATCGAAGGCTTTTGTGAGGTCCAGGTAGGCTGTGTGGACCACCTTCCCCTCATCAATGGCCTTGCTGACTGTTTCAAAGAAATCAACCAGGTTTAAGAGGCAGGATCTACCCTTAACAAAGCCGAACTGGGTAGGATCCAGTGTCTGTAGGTCCCCAAATCTTTATTTATGAGGTCCATGATGATCCTTTCCATAGCTTTGCAGACCAGCTAGTCAGGCTTATGGGGCGATAGTTTCCAGGATCCGTTGAGGCACCACCTTTGTGGAGATGGACCACTGTTGCTGTACGCCACTCTTTGGGTACATATCCTGTAGTAAGGCTGAGACTGAACAGTAGTTTTATGTTTGGGTTTAGCTCTTCTTGGAGTTCATGTAGGACGCAGCCCGGGACACCGTCTGGTCCCATTGATGCTGTGTTTTTTGCTTTGGAGAGGGCGGCTCTTACCTGAGCATCTGAGATGTCAGGGGGGCAGCACTCTGCTGGGATAGATATTTGCCCCTTTTGGTGGGGGGGGGAGTTTGCGCTGAACCTGTCAGCAGTTGCAGTTACACACAACAAAACACAATACAG
Organism: Protopterus annectens; assembly: GCF_019279795.1. Classification (NCBI taxonomy): domain Eukaryota; kingdom Metazoa; phylum Chordata; order Ceratodontiformes; family Protopteridae; genus Protopterus; species Protopterus annectens. The sequence goes on along the minus strand of NC_056730.1, from coordinate 542,921,623 downwards.
GCCGTCTCCCCGAAGGTAGGGCAAATGGGCAACGCCCAAGTGGAGAATTCAATTATACCCCACTGTTGCCGCGTAATTGGCGAATGGAGTAGCTGCACAGCTGATGTGCAAGTCATTAGTCACTTAGGGACACCAGTTGGCTGCAGGTAGTTATCGACATATATCAGGATGACTTGCCAAACATTCAAACTGTATGCTCATACCATATACCTGTTTAAGCAGTGTGAGAGAGATAAGCAGTGTGAGAGAGATAGAGACGAAAGTCCGAAACGATAACAAGGTATGTAGAACACTCGGTATGTAGGTTTATGTATAGCATGTTTTGTATTAATTATTTACTGTATGCATAGCCTGGTTTGCATTAATTAAAAGTGTCCGCAATGCATAAAGTGGGAAAAGGTATTTATGTATTGATGTCTTGCTCAGCATACTTACGCTTGTAGAAACTGTGTGTCCAGCAGTGGGCCACAAGGTACACATCAGAGACACCACAAGGGGTGCTACATGAGTGCTTTAAACAGAACAATTCCATACAACTCGCCATCAGTGGTAGAGTATGTCCAACAAGTACGTGCCATAGCAGGGTATAGTATATGTTGATATACTGTCACAGTAGGCATGTGTATGGGCATATAACGACAATGACATGTATAAGGTGGTCCCGCTGTGCAAGTATGCTTTGCATTACGGGATACTATGTAAAATATGTGTAATGTATAGTATTGTGGGTAGATATGTCAGATATTCTACACAGCATAACAGGCATATCATGCATACCAAAGGTATCGTCTATTGGCATGTACAATAACAGGATACATATGGCTTGTAGGCACGGGACATTGTAATAGCATGATAGCTAATCTAAATGGAAGGGCTACTAAGTAACCATGCATAAAGGACATGTAATAGCTTCACAGGTTCATAGTGGAGTACTATGCAGTCTGGCACGTGTATGTGTAAGCACAACTACAGTGTTCACACCAGTGGCACCTCTCTAGGGTAGTGTCCTGTGCACAGCAGAGCCATGTGTTACCTGCACCTCTGCACAGTACAGCCACTGCAGTGATACCTGGCGTACATGTGTCCCCCAACCACCAAGGGAGGTATCACATGAACAGTGCTACTGAGTGTCCCTGCGTGATATACATAGGACTCATGTTCCAAAGCATGGTGACTATCCGGTTTGGGAATGTAACCCTCAAGCACATCCCACTCATCGTTGCGTGTGTGCACATATCCATGGGCATGTTGCTCACAGTGGCTTTTGCTTATGTCGCGTATGTGGAGTATATCCATTAATACTGTTGTGGACATGGGCCCTGTCTGTTCAGCAGAGGTCACCCCTGAGTATGTAGTATACAAATGTGTACAGACGTGGTGTCCATAGTTCAGCCGCATACTTTAACTGTCCGGAGCTCAATAAATGTTAAGGCATGTTAATGTTGTGGTATGTAAAGCTGTAGCTGTTGTGTAAGGTACACCCTAAATGGGGTGGTGTACCCTTGAATGTGTGTAGAAGTCTTGGGTTCAGAGGTACAATGGGTGCCTATGTACCAGCTACACACCCAGTACAGATAAGTGTGGCCACGTAGAAGATATCCACGCCACAGTGGCAATATGGTAACCACAGCAGTGGGTGTGACATACGTGTGTACTATGAACATGTACAATGTGACATGTATGTAGGGGACTACCACCTATGTGATAGTCAGTGGGTGAATGGTGTAATGCAAAAGTGATGTTCATGCAAGTTGAGGCCATGATATTCATATCAGGTATCTGTCACAGTGACACCCGTATGGATAGAGTCAGTATCAGCTGGTGGATCAATCATGGCACTTTGTATGTAGGGGTTTGTAAAGCTAGGCAGGGAAAGTCCCTCTGTGCTAGCCTGTACCTCAGGGAAGCATATACTGAACATGACGGGCCCTATGACTGAGGACTGTGGTATGCCAAGTGTAACTGAAATGCAGTAGGTACTATGGTATGCTACCCTCATTGTGTGTGTCCTGTCCATGAGCCACGTTGCATAACATCCTGAGACATAGGGTACGATGTGCAGGTGGATGTATATGTTGTCAATACCAGAATGGGGAACGGTGCTGTAAGGCAATGAGAGGACAATTTAGGATGTGTGGACCCCGTACCATCATCAACTACCCTGGTAACTGTATGAAAGGAGTCCACCAGGTGTAGGGGCCATGCTCTGGCCCTAACAAGTACAACCCGGGTGGCATCACAGGACCGGAGCCCAACAGTGTCTCTGTGAATGACGTTCATGATGATGTGCCCCATAGCCATGCAGAACAGTCCAGTCAGGTGTGTAGGACTACAGTCCCACACGTGCATTGTGGCGCCACCTGTGTGGAGTGTGATAACTGTTGCTGTGTGCCATTCAGGGGCCACAATGTCTGATACAAGGCTATTACTGAATATGGTGGCCTAGTGGGGAGACATGTCGTTCAGAGGTTTGTGGACATCACAGCCTGGGACTTTGGAAGGTGACATGGGGCCAGTGTCCCAGGACATATAGAGTGCAGGTTAGTACTGTGTTGGTGTGACCACAGAGACACCGCAATGTTCCTGCATGGATTGTTGCCCTGTAGTGAGTGTGAGGGTGTAATGTTAGCATTGAATCCATCTGCCAGCATGTTGCCTACATCATCTGGGTCTGTAATGTTCCTGAGTGACTGTTGTATGTGAGAGCAGATGTGGGTATTGCCATTGACTACTGACATACCACCATAATGCCTTTTGGTACACCCCAGAATGTGTCACAGTAATGTTTACGTAGCTAGTCATGGAGTATGTGATGAGGGATCCCGTGTCCATGGAACATGACCACCAGAATGGCATCTGTTATCTGGTGTGTACCATCATGGCTGTGTGTGGAATAGCATGATCCATGCAGTCGTGTACATGCTAATGAAGTGCACTGAGGTATGTTTCAGTGTTTGTATGTGCATTGTCCATCTGCACAGGTGTCATGACTTCAACAACCACTGTCATAAGACGTCTGTAGTAGGTGTTGTAGTACTCATGTACTGTGTATGCCATGAAGGGTGTGGTGCCGGGATGTGGCTAACAAGGTTAATTAGCATATGTTCGGAATCCACCAATGAGGGGATAACCCCAGGTGTGGAACACCAGTCACAGGTTGGCAGTGTTCATGTCAAGGATAATGTTGGTCTTGGAGGTGGTGAGTATGGGTTGATCCAGCCGAGTGGAGGTTATGACTCACAGATGTGTCGGTACATGAGTGGCTATCCCAGTTAAGTGTGAGGTAGTGTCAGTCACACATCAGTAGTAGCTGTCTGAGCCCTACTGTCCAGTACACCAACAAATGAGGTCTGGTAACTGTGGGGTTCCGGACACAGTTAGTTGCACATGGAGCAATTCTGATGCATTGTGCTAAGTAACTAGCCAGGATGTGTGTACAACATAGTGGGATATGGGAACACCTCAGCTGTGGGTGTGCCGGTACAGGTGTGTGCCTGGAAGGTATGGTCTGTCTATAACCTGTCATTGCAGGTGTGCTCTGCAGAGCCTAGAGGCAGGTCCCAGTCACTGCAGAGATATTGGAGTGGTGCATTATAAGGTGTGCCTTGCCTGCGTGCATCACACAGGAAGATGCAAGCATTGTGTCACATGACCCCATGTCTTGCTTGCCAGTTCCTGTTCCGCCAGTGACTGTTATTTTTAAACTGTGCAAGACAGGCAGTATAGAAGCAGCAGGAGCCTCACATGTGATCTGTACTCCCAGGGCTGACAGGTGCAGGTCATCTGTGCCAAAGCATTGTGTTTGACCAGGTCAGTCAAAGTGGACAGATACCAGATGCCTGTGAAATGACAGCAGAAGCATACGCAACTGTTGAAGTGATGCAGTCAGTCATTGTACAGTGGTATCGGGTCCGGATGAATGCATAATGCTCCCCAGGGCTTGGCCCATACCTTCAGGGCTACAAGACTGGTGAGCTATTGCATGTCCCTGCACACGTAGTCTGTGAAGTGGCGTCTCAGGGCAGTCACACTAACATGGAGAATGACAGTCACATCGTACCTGGTGAGGTGTGGCATGTGTGCATAGGTTATGTTGCAGAACCAGTTACCCGACAGCAAGATGTAAGCGACTATCGCCTTGTGTAGCCTGCTGTGTGGAACTGCAGTGTGACTGCCTACAGAGTCACCTATGACTGGTGTGTTGTGTATGTTATAACACCCTATTGGCTGTATGTGATGGGCACACGAGTCTGTGGGCAATAAGTTGGTGATGTTGTGTTCTGTGATGGGGGCTGCCTCTGGTGCCTACACAGAGTATGGAGAGGTACTGCACAAGTTGTCCCCATATGTGTGGCATGTGGTGGAGATCATGTGAGACTATGTGATGTGTGGGGTGTGTTGTGAATGTTACACATCTCAACATGACTGTCAGGTGCAGTCAGGGTTGGTGACAGCATTACCCCCAGCAGGGCTGCATACGTGCATCCCCCACAGGCTGTAGTGTCGTATGTTGGGAGGTGAGCATTTAATGTGTACATGAGACAATTGCTCTATTGCCAAATGTACGACATATCCATCATATAGACAGGCAATAGCACTGGTACGTGACAGTTGGACATGCCTGTATATACAACCATGTCTCACAGGATATGTGAGTTATGTGTGTACAGCAGCTGTTGTACCGTAAGCAAGCTAGAAATTTTAGGACAGCCAGTGTACCTGTGGGAAATGGTGTGGAATGGGTGCTATAGAAATCAGTAGCGCATGACATGCTCACAAGTTCTGAACAAGTGCCTAGCATGAACATACAATACAGATAGGGTGTTGGATAATATCAACCCACAAGTGGTGAAGACAGTCATAATGGGTGGCACCGCACTATAACCCTGCTGAGTATGGTGTGCATGTCCATGAACCATTATCACTGTAGATGTTAGCAGTACAGATGTACAAGACAGTATGGATGTTTGATTACAAATACCTTTGTATGTCACGGGAGTGTTCCACCAGTGGCCTGTTGACAGATTCACAACTACAAAAGGTGCCAGAGTGACATGTGCATATCACACCAGTGCCAGCTACAGTAGAATAGGGTTAATGTGTTGTACTCCACCCTCATTGTAGCCCATACCACACAGACAAATGTTAGGCATCTGTGTATGAAAGGATGTGAATGGCCATGACCTATGAGCAATAGCTGTGTCAGTGTTGTGAACAACATACAGAATGGACTGTGTGGGTGAGGTGTGTGACACATGTGAGCAGTCTGATGGATGATATCAGCATTGTCACCACTAGGTGAACATCCCTGTACCCATTAACTACCACCTAGGCTGTGGTCAACATTATGGACACTGTGTAAGGGATGGTCCTGTGCAGTACACCTCCCTGACCTGGTGACGTCTCCAGGCCCCGTAGGTAGTCATACGAGGTACCCATGTCATGACAGGGTGCCATCCATGAGCACAGAGATCATTGGACAGGCATATACAGCACCGGGGTGACCAATATTGGATTACATATCACCTGTAAGGGGTAATGGCCAGGCGTGGATGGGTGATATCAGCCTTCACAATCCTCACCTCCACTATGCAGCATGCTGTCTACCATGCATAAAGACATGTGTTGCACCATGATGATGGACATGCTACATGTCCATAACCTGATCTGAAAGACATACGAGATGGACAGCCACTGCACTAATACTAGGATCGCCACATGCTGGACAGATCCCTGTGCCATACATGTGACATACTCCCGCTATACCATGCAACCCTGTCCATCAAAGCTGCACATGTCATTCCAGTCATACATGATGTGATGGCAGCATGGTAGATGTAGTATCAACTGTCTGGATCAGTAATGTGGCACTGATGCACCTCGCAGTGGCATAATGGCTGTCGGTTACAGGTAGGAAACCTTGCCCGTACATGCTATGGTTGATAACCATCCCTGCGAATGATGTCCGACTAGCCATTGTCCCATGTCTATCATATGTGCAACACAGGCGATCTGTGGCAGGATGGTGAACAGCTGTACAGTGCTGTGTAGATGTATATGGCAAAACACATGCATGTACAGGTTTCCATGCGTATGTGTGCATTGTCACTGCTCAAGTCCATTAAGGCTGTGTCTGTGTTGATATGTGACATATACACAGCATTAAGTTCAACAGCAATACCGTGGACACATCCAGGCATGTGCAGATAGGTAAGAACACCAGTGCAGGCAAACAGACATGCCCACATCAAGACAGCATTCACATGGAGTATGAACACTGTAATGAGGTGACACACATATATGGTGATGATATCCAATGCATAACGGGTATTACATGTGTGTGACACAAACACGTCAGTCATGTCAGTGTCATGGTGATTTGCAAAGATAACTGTGCAGATGTACTAGATGTCATAGAAATGTATGTGCAGCTGTATCTCTGTACATCTCTGAAACTGTGACCTGTCACCATCATTATGTCTTACAGATAATGCCTCATACACACCTTCCAGCGTATAGCCGCCAGGAGGATGATGTCCTCATCCCGTACCTCCATGAGAACTACGAGGTGTTGTTCAGCCATGTGCCACAGCATACCCAGCAGTGGGACGACCTGTGGCAGGATCTGTGCAGGAGGGTGAACAATGTGGGTGGCCATAACTGCACCTACCAGCAGGTGCGCAGACACTGCACGGACCTGATATGGCATGCAAAACAGAGTGCCACTGCAATCACCAGGGAACAAGGTGGAACAGGTGGTGGGTCACCAACCCAGCCCCCACTCACACACACTGAGGAGTTACTGGCCAGTCTGGGGACACCCTCAGAACAGCATCCACAAACACTATCTGCCATCGTGGAGGTGGGTGTCTCCCAACCAATGAGCCTGGAGTTTCCTGGTAAGTCAGTACTGCACATATGGCTACTATATCCCATTTACGTGCATGTGTCACTGTACATTATGTAATGTAATAACATATGCATGGTATGTGGACACACATGCTGCATACTACAGTATGCTACCCTGTGTATACACACATGTGCATACTATATGCTATTGTACAGGTGTATGTGTTAACATGCACAGTGCACCCTGTGGCTGTCATACAGTCATGGATAATGTTCATACTGCTGTGTCGCTCCTTTACAGGTACCTCTTGCGTGCCGCACAGACATGAGTCTGTTGCAGGTGAGACTGTCATCAGTATCAGGCATGTGAAAGCATAGATCTATTCGCCATGTGGCCAGTTAACACTTGTACACTTGATGTTCGTTCCATTCACAATATACAGGTCGCATCACTCATCATTCACACAGGCCACCCATGTGCAATATATACAAACGAAATGATACACCGACATGAAACCAGAGTATTTGTTATCGCTACATGTGTGGTCAGCTGTGCATATAACAGTGGAGGTGTTCTACAATGGAGGCATATGTACTATACATTGGAACAACACGTGTGGTACGCAAACAGTACCACACAGTGAGCTGTGATATGGGCAGCCCACAGAAGTCACCACTGTGTTATATGCCCCTGCAATGGGTGCACACATTGTGATGTACCATCTGACATGTCCCAGACACGTAGTGTATTGGCTGCAATAATGTCACACTATCCCATAACCTATACCCCACATACAACCTGTTGTCTGCATAGCCCTGTGGATGGTGACATATCTGACATCTATGGGTGTATGTCATATGGGACAACACAGACATGTGTGATAGATGGCCATCACACACATTTGTCCAACACATGCTCACATGGCCATGGGGGATGGCCAGCGATATGTAGCCACACAGTAGATGTGATGTGTATACACCCTGTTTCACATTGTCCACACATGGTCCAATTATAGCCTTAGTTGACCGATTATACAGTTGATGTGGTACATTGGACATCCTAACAGCCTGTGCACAGCCAGTGGAGGTGTCACTGACTTCTGCCATATAAGATGTGTTGAACATCACGCCTGTGTCATATCATGACAGTAGTCACCTCTACAGCTTCCACAGACATTGACAACATATCAGGCCACAGATACTGTACATTTCCCTTGCTGCTGTAGGACATCACCGTTAGCTGTGCAGTTCATGTGTGTGGTACAGCAATGTCATGTTGGACATGGTGAATTGACAAGTCTGCTATGTGTGGACATGGTTGCCAGGCAGCTAAGACTCTGTAGTTGTTGTGCAGGGGTGTCATCTATAGGTCCTCCAGTGACCTGTCACATGACACAGCATGGTTTGGTGTGTACACACCTCAGCATCATGGGTCACAATCCACAGTTATGTCATGGGTATGCATGCAGTTATGGCTATGCAATGTGTACATATTATGCTCTGTATAGCAATATAGACACCTCATGATGCCATGCAATGGCACAGTGTCTGTACTTCACACTGTAGAGCAATGTAGACGGCTCACACTACCCTTCCATGCACATGCACATTTGCTAAACATGCATTCTATCTGTAGGGCATACAGACAACACCGCAATGTGATGGCCATTACGACACTGTACATGTCAGGACACCATTGTGTCAGACATGTATGCATGTTAATGCACATGTCAGCAGATTACATGTCAAGGTCACATCAGCCATGTGTACTGTTATCCTGTTCTGGTCCACATGGTGTATCACGGGGATGCATGCATACTACCATGATTGTGTGAACTGCATGGCTACTGATATGACACCTGCTTGCTGTATTGTGCACCCCAGGGGGTATGCTTACTAACACTATTAATGTCTGAGCTGCATGCTGTCAGCTGTATCACAGGCATGCTGCATGCCATCTGTCAAATCACATGCATGGTGTGTGTCTGTGTGTTTGTGTGTGTGTGTGTGTGTGTGTGTGTGTGTGTGTGTGTGTGTGTGTGTGTGTGTGTGTGTGTGTGTGTGTGTGTGTGTGTCTGTGTGTGTGTCTGTGTGTCTGTGTGTGTGTGTCTGTGTGTGTGTCTGTGTCTATTGTAATTTAGAGTCTTTCTTTGCATTCACAGGTGATGTAGGTGCGTTACCCTCCTGCAGTCCATCTGATGTTAGTGTCCCCACAGATAATAGCAGTGATGAACATATGCATGAGGTACAGGCAGGGTTGTCAGGGGATGAATCTGTGCCAATGGTTGCCATCCCAGCTATGTCCCCCTCTTCTCCGCACACAGTTCTGCTGCCAATACATACCGCATCACCAGTGGCCATAGAGGAAGGACAGTCAGCATCTGTTAGCGTGGAACAGGAACGTGTGGTGGCTACAGAAGGTGTGTCTCCTCACCATGTTGTCAGTGTAATGTCTGCAGATGTGCCACACAGGCATGTGGCCGGTGCTGCTCGTAGGAGGACCTCTGGCAGACATGCACCTGCAGGACAGAGCACAGCAGCTGGTATCACCAGACGCATGTTCCGGACTGTAATGGCAGCACAGGCATGTGCTGAACGGCAGAACAGAGAAGAGCAGAGGCTGCAAAGGGCTGCTATCCATACCCTAAATGACAACATCCAGGCATTGGAAAATGCTCAACAGCAGATTGCTGATGTTCTGGACATGCGAGTGGGTGACATGATCAGAATTCTTGACCGTGGCATGGCAATCCGCGAGCGTGAGCTGTCTGTGCTGGAACATCTGGTAGGAGTGAGGAGTTGGCCACGTGGACGTAGGCCAGCTACACCACCTAGTGCAGGTCGACGTGAGCGTGCCACCTCACATGCCCGCTCCTATAGTGCCGGTAGCAGTAGCAGTGCAGCTGGTGCTGTGCTGTCCACACCAGAACACAGCAGGCCACATGGACGTGGCCCTTGACGTTCCCAGTGGGGACACAGTTCCAGTGGACATGTGTCGTTGGACAGTAGCCAATCTGTACCTCCGCCTAGTAGTGCCCGTGCAACCCCTGGCAGGCACAGGTCACGTGGCCATGGCCGGACACAGTGAGCTGTACAACCTGGTCTGTACAATCTGGAGCTGTCAATAATACCCCTGTGTAGGCCTCACAAAAGGCAGAACTGTGTGCACACATACATGTACACAGCAAACACATCTGTAGGGCACCACAACACCCACATGCATACTGAACAGACATGTCCATTCATATCACCGGCCCTTACCGACACACATGATGTCACCCATTGGTGCAGCCTATGCCCCTGGCACACAATATCACCCTGTGCATATGATGAAACCTGTGCTGCATCCCTGTCATCCACACCATCAGTGCAGGGACATGCTCAAATGGTCTGATGCACAGGGTGAACAGAATAGTGAGATGTGTATATTACATTAGTTGTGTACGACTAGTGAGGGAAGTGTATATTACATTAGTTGTGTAAGAATGGTGAGAGATGTGTATTTTACATTGGTTGTGTACTGCTGACATGCACCAGACATACCATGAAGTACAGGTGTAGCATGCACTGTTATATGTGCACAACCATGTAGTACAGGTGTAGCATGCATTGTTATATGTTCACAGTATGTGTCTCGGTAACAACAGTAACAGCATGTTGGTAATGATGCCCAGGTTCCTTCCTTATGGTCTACTTGCATGTGTCTACAGGTAGCAGTGTTTGCAGTCTCCCATGTGTAACTGTGGAGTACTCACAGGCACGTATGGCAATCTCAGCATGCTATACGTAGCCTCAACTGGACAGCTGGAAAGTCTAACATACCACAGATGTCCACACATATACTGATCCAGCAGCCTGTGTGCAGTGTAATAGGCTACCGTGGCTAGAGACGTGACATCCATACCAGGTCACATCACAGGTATGTTGACATGGTGCAGGGGTTGTACACAGCAGTCTGGACAATGATAACGTTTGAGGCCACTTGATAGCATGAGGCCTCACTGTGTAGCAGTAATACCCTGTCACAGTACAGGAACATGCCCACACTGACGGGGTCGACAACACTATAACACACACCCCATAGTGTTGAGGTGAGGACACTTGCCTATGTGGTCAGCCCCTCACAGTACTGTGCACCCACATGACGCGACACAGAGAAGGGACATGAACAGGTAGCCAGTACGGCTGAGACCGATGGCATCAATAGGGTAGTTGACTGCATCACCATGAGGGGTCGGGATCCTATGTGTTCCATATAGTAGCATACACCCACACTCCATGCACCAGACAGCCATACATACACACACACACACACACACACACACACACACACACACACACACACACACACACACACACACACACACACACACACACACACACACACACACACACACACACACTGTGGAGACCACAACTGTCATACACATACAGATAGCTGATGTGTGTAATACACACACCACACCTGCCTACGTCATGCTTTCCACATTGCAGTATGTACAGATGTCTACAACAGTGTACAGGGGTGTGTCACAATTGGGATGTATTCCCCACCATATGTGGCATATATGGTCACACATGCAAACACACATGGCAGTACTGTGAATGATACACCTGCTATGTGATGATACGTCTGACAGCCATACAGCAGTATTGGCCGCATTATGTGTACCAACGCTATGTCCGGCAATTGTGCTGCTATATGCACACGGGAGGATGTAAGTGTTACAGGTGTCGAGTGACGTACAGTTAGTAACACCTGACCGCTGTGTAGGTATTATGTCTTCACTGTCAGGTAACAGTAACATAGCGTACTGTTTGCACATGTAATGGTATGATGGCATGTGACACACCTGTGAGCTGTACCCGGCGAACATCCATCTACACAGGTGGATCACCACTTTACGTACACACATCCATCCATACCTAATGTACATCCTACCGTACTGTCAGTATGTCACCATATACAGGTGTCAATGATGGGGCTGCATTGCAACTGCATGTTGTAGTTCGGCACAGCTGAGTTACTTACATCAGCTACTGCACATGCATGGCAGCTGCATGCACACTACAGTTTGTACATGTGTGTTGGTCCTACATGCCTGTCATGTAGCCATGTTTGTATGCATTGCAATCGGTGGACATGTGTGTTGACATACATAACACATGGACTGTTGTATGATATGATGGGTGTCATGGGTAACTAGTACATAGGGAATGTGTACTTGGTCAACATTGCTACCTCATGTACTGTTGGCATTCAACAGCCATGGACCCACTTTCCATTTGCGTGCATATGATTGCTGTAGCCGCTTGTCTGCACAGAGGACAGCAAAAGCTATGCTATGTACATATGTGTTGTTTGTGTGGTCCATGCACATATCCACTGCAATTACATGTATGACATATCTGAACATGTGTGTTCATTGGTATACAGCGACAGTTATCTGTCACAGCTGTGTAAGACCCAGGGCCCCTGTTATGTGTAGAGCTGACCTGGTTATGTACAGTGGTATCATTGCAATGCATAACACATGATGGAACCCTGTCGGTACATGTGTAGTCTGCACGGTTGCTGTACACCTATGTACAGTCCACTGGTCATGCGTTACACGGTGTTGTGTTGATGTATTGCTGGTCCAATGACATGGTGGTGTCTGAGGGCTACATTGTAGACTGCGGTGTGTACCTCTGTGATCTGGACCTGAGACATCTGTGATGGCTCCTGAGTGTGTACTGGTCAATACATGTGAGTGGCTGTCATGTACGTGGGGACAGTAATACCATACTGTGCCCTTCCATGTTTAGTATCCATGTGCATGCAAGACAGCCCTTTGCAACTGCCAAGTGTGTGAGCATGCCCAGTACGCTGTTGTGTAGTTGGACACACAGTACATTCCAAACTATGCCCTTATGTGTTTAGAATCCGTGTGCATGCAAGATGGCCCTTTGCAACTGCTAAGTGTGTGAGCATGCCCAGTACGCCATTGTGTAGATGGACACACAGTGCATTCCAAACGGACGTGTGATATTATGTGTGGGCATGGCCAGTGACACCTTGTGCCTCTGTGTATGGGCATGGCCATTGACATCCTGTATAGCGATGGTGGACATCCAGGCAACCGATGTCCATTTACAATGTCACGATGGATGCCTACATTGAACACACTGGCTGACTGTCTTGCAGGGTGTACTGTCTCTGGTGTGTCCTGTATCTATGTAGTGTTGTTGTGGTGCTTCGTAGATATTTAGTTGCCCCGATCACACCACTGCCATGTGTTTGTCGACATCTACCTTGGGACAGTAATATGTTTTCAGACTGCTCACTCTCTATACATTCCCTATCGGAATCCTTGCCTTTGCGGAAGATGTCACCCACCTAGAAGTATGCCTCTGGGAGTGCTGTGTTCAGTAATCTCGGTAGTGTGTTCTGTAAATGTATATTGCTGTAGTGTGATAAGGTAGTTAGGTGTATGTTCGACTCCCAGCTCTGCCAAGTGTGTGTGTGTGTGTGTGTTACCAGCTGCCTGGGGACACAGTAATGCTTTTAGACGCCTCACACCACATACATTCCCTATCGGTGTCTTTGCCGTTAAGGATGATGTCACCCACCTAGAAGTATGCCTCTGGGAGAGCTGTGTTCAGTAATCTCGGTAGCACGTTCTGTAAATGCATATTGCTGTAGTGTGATAAGGTAGTTAGGTGTATGTTCGACTCCCAGCTCTGCCAAGTGTGTGTGTGTGTGTGTGTGTGTGTGTGTGTGTGTGTGTGTGTGTGCGCATGTGTGTGTGTGTGTGTTACCAGCTGCCTGGGGACACTGTAATGCTTTTAGACGCCTCACACCACATACATTCCCTATCGGCGTCTTTGCCTTTAAGGATGATGTCACCCACCTAGAAGTATGCCTCTGGGAGTGCTGTGTTCAGTAATCTTGGTAGCGCGCTCTGTAAATGAGTATTGCTGTAGTGTGATAAGGTAGTTAGGTGTATGTTCGACTCCCAGCTCTGCCAAGTGTGTGTATGTGTTTGTGTATGTGTGTGTTACCAGCTGCCTGGGGACACGGTAATGCTTTTAGATGCCTCACACCACATACATTCCCTATCAGCGTCTTTGCCTTTAAGGATGATGTTACCCACCTAGAAGTATGCCTCTGGGAGTGCTGTGTTCAGTACTCTCGGTAGCGCATTATGTAAATGCATAGTGCTGTAGTGTGATAAGGTAGTTAGGTCTGTGTTCTAATCCCAATCCTGCCACGTGTATGTGTGTGTGAGAGTTTCTCACTGCATGACAACAATACATTGCTTTTACACTATTCACTCTCCGTAGAATCCGTACGGCATCTTTGCCTTTGATGCTGATGCCAGCAAGCTGGATGTATGCCTGTGTGAATGCTGTGATCTAGTAATCATGGTAGCGCGTTCTGTACATGTGTAATGCTGTAGTGTGATAAGGTAGTTAGGTCTGTGTTCTGATCACAACCCTGCCAAGTGTGTGTGTGTGTATTTCTATTTCTATATACGGAATGTAGATAGATAGTGATATGTATGTGGATATTAGCACTATTAAATGTGCTGCATTATCTGTACATGAACACCTTTGATGTATGTAAATCTGCTATGGCTCTGTGATAGTGCACATACTGTGTGCTGTAGTGATCCTGGGTTATAGTTGTGTAGTGACCAGTTATTCTGTTGCTGGGTATTACAAGGGACATTGACAACAATGATAGTACAGCACCTTTAAACGGTCATGTGCACGTCTCAGCAACAGTCAGCAGTGGTTGTTACTTTGGATGATGAGTATGGCTCATATGACTATGTATTACCTGACACTACTATGCAAATCAGGTTAACATTACTGACTCCCGTTTATCCACAGGTTGTGATACAGATCCCAAGAATGTATGTGTATACATTGACAGGTGCAGGACTGGAATATTGTTGAATGCATGCAGGGGTGTCCATGGCCAGTAATTGCGATCTGTGCAGCCTGGCAGGTACGGTCTGTGACTGTCCCACAACCTCCTGTATATGCATGACACATGCTGAAACTGTGTACATGCAGACACACACATGAAACAAACAGCTAGGGCTAACACATACACACACACATTGCATCAACTTTGGGCCATGCAAACACTGTTGTCCCTCACACACACACATACTTACATGTTGCTTGGATGGCTCACTGACAGGCTCTGGAAAGGAAACACCATACCCTGTGCATATGATGACACCTGTGCCACCACCTGTAATGTGTAACATAGATGCAGGAACAGACTAACATGGTGCTGATGTTCAAGGTGGCTTTATAGCACTGTATTAATGTTAAAATGTAGTTAACACAAAGTGTGATATCCTTCTAGGTGTATGTTAGCAGGCATGATGCATTGTAGCTATGACCATCAATGTAGTATAGTTTACAGCACTGTTTATTCTGATGATTTATTATCCATCCATGTGCCATTTGTCTGACGTGTGTAGTATTGGCAGCATGTATTTCAGAGTGTGCAGTACATGTGCGATGTGTGTAGTACATATTTATACATGCTTACAAACGCATACACTGGCGTACATGACATTACACAGGCTTCAACATGCTTGTACTAGCTTACTCATTCTTCAACGCGCACACACGGGCTGACACGCGTGCACACATGCTTACTCGGGCTTACAGGCGCTCACAGGCATGAACACACTGACAGCAGGTTTGCATGAAACTTCGGTGATATTCATGGCGTACACCGTCAGTTTCCTGACTGTACCTAGGATAGATCATAACACGCCTCTTCCACTGATGAGTAACTGACAGCAAACATGTGACGCATTGTTCCGATAGGATTACAGTGTTTTATACATACACACTCATGATTATACATACACACTCATGATGTCACCTATCTTCTACTCTGATAGTCCCCTTAACCTACTCTTCCACTGTAGTGGCTTGGCCCATATGGCATGACAAATTGTGATTCACTATCCTCAGCCTCAGTTGCATCGGATTGCCTACTAATGCTTGGTTACATCTCTGACAGAGCGCTTCCACACATAGCAACCAGTACTCAGTAGCCATCTTGTCTTCAGCTTGCCATTCACCTGCATGGCGAACTAACTGTTAATGATAATTACAATGTCTATGTGTATTTTAAATATTTCTCTTGTTTTAAAAGTGCAGCGCGTTTTCACGCCACTGCGCTACACTTACACACCGGAGATCGGGGGAGGACAAATAGAGTTTTATTAATTTACAATGGAGAAATATGCCACTGGCCTTATATTTGGCCATTGGCATGCTTCTTCAACTGTATTCATCCTTTATTTGCAGCTGACATTGCTCCGTTTAGCTACTTGCAGAACGTAACTCGGTTAACATCCGAGTACATTTCTGCACATAACTCTACTCTTGCACGGACAGCTTACTGTTACATGTATCGCAGATTTACATAATTTGCATAGCTTTCACCTACAAATGGGGTAATTTGCATATCCTAACATTATCCGTGCAATGTTCGGTATAGGAGCTGTCTTACACGCCCCTACAGGATATTGCTGAGTAGCTCGGCAGATATCTTGCCTTGTTCTACACTTCCTCTACTCGTACATGCCGGCCAAGGCTCCATGACCCCTGGCCTAGGCTTTGCTGTGTGCTAATATGTCTATTTGTGGAGTATGCATGGCTGTAGGTATGGTTTGACCTGCTATGTCTGACATTTCTACAAAGCAGCTCCCACCTTCATCATTTGTAATGGTGACAGCCCTATAGGTACTATATATATATATATATATATATATATACAGCTGTGACATATGACATGTCAACACATACCTGCGGTCAATACTGAACTGACTACTTCAGCACTTTTCATACCTCCAGAGTTTTCTTGTAGTAGTATAGTCGATAATACTGTTTCCTATCACATGTATCTGTTTCTGATACAAGATATATCATTGTATTACACCACTACACACAAGAAGAAATCACAGGCCAGATGCCATTAAATTCCTTTTGCAGGACACACCCGCCAAGAGTGTTGTATTCCTCACAAAAGCCAACAGGTGCTAATCAAAACATATTATGCTATCATCTACCTTATGTGTTCGCCAGTATTTGCGATATCCGTCAGTGGCAGAATTCACGTGAGTGTGGGAGACTGGACACTGTATTGAGGACACTGCATAACACCCTGAGGGACACTATTAACCTTCCACATTGACTATCACAGGGCATAAGTATTCATTCACATTTATCGTGGTACATGCTTTTGATTTGTACATGTTTTGACATTTGTCATCCCGTCTTTCTTCACACCTGTCCACCTGATATCACCAGTTCTGTACATTTATTTAGAACAGGGTTACCTTCATACCTCTCAACTGTACACATGTTGGTTAAATGTCCCGAACTTAGACTTATAATGTTGTTCCTTCTTTGTTATTATTGTGCCTTTCTGGTAAATTAGTGGTAGGTCATTAAGGACTGTGAGGTTAGATAATAATGACAGACATTAGTGGTTTAAAACTAATAACCCTCAAAACATTCATACTAATGAAATATCCATTATTCTATCAATGCTCTAACTTTGTCAGAGGAATATTTAACATATCCCCTATTTGTACTTAT
Source organism: Protopterus annectens (assembly GCF_019279795.1). Taxonomy (NCBI): domain Eukaryota; kingdom Metazoa; phylum Chordata; order Ceratodontiformes; family Protopteridae; genus Protopterus; species Protopterus annectens. The sequence goes on along the minus strand of NC_056730.1, from coordinate 542,904,151 downwards.
TTAAATATGCCTTTGTCCAACTGTTTTATTCTGAAAGGTTGAGAGGTATGGTTACCATCTTATTTGTACGCATGTACATCCATGATAATCGCTTACATGACACTGATATAAGTCCCTACGTCTTCCCACAATGGTTTACACAATATCCAGTAGATGGGTTCTTCATGTTTGGAAGGTATAGGCGTGTGCTATACCCACATAGGAATATTAATCACTTCCATGGGGCAGACCTAATAAATCTGTGCCAACCAACACCTGTGAACCTAGGCCCATTCTTGCATACCCATGATTCCCATACCTGACACCCCTCCACAGTAGTCATAAGACATATTTAATGTGAGCGATAATAAAGTATGAAGATACTTCTAAGCACTATCCACTCTCTGCGTATCGGGACATATGTCATACATTCTGTCAACCCATGTGTTATTACCCCTTGCACAAGCTACTGTTGCATGTACAGCTATATTGTAGCTGCCGATGTGCCTTCCTTAGCATCGATAATTACTGGCCGTTGCTGCTAGACAACACTTTTTGGAGTCCTGCAAAGGACACCTATATCCATGTTTAAATAGTAGAACTTGCAGATTTGCCACACTGGTACTTTCCGGGCAATGGTTTGGAAAGCAGCAGTGTATTTACCTTTCTTGCATGTCTGTATGTCTATCCATAATAGCTATGATGTGTAGCCTTTTTATGTACATATGTTATATCTACAAGGACAAATGTTTCTGTGTTTATGTATATATCGATTAATGTAATTGTGTGTGTGTGTTTGTGTGTGTGTATATATATATATATATATATATATATATATATATATATATACACATATATATATATCTGTACATTCTGTATTTCATATATTTATTTAGTGTAAGTCTGTGGATATATATCTATACACAAATATATATATATATCCATATATAGATATATAAATAAACGTGTAGAAAACAGCATTCATTTGCTATGCTGTAAGTGGATTACACACGCGCAGGTGCACTTGCATGTCCTTATTATGGGTTACATATGTTTACTAAGTCTTTGTGCTTACGTGGGCTTTCTTAATTGTGACGGTACCAGAACAATATCTGTAATCCGGTTAATGGACATATGCAAAACACACGTTCACCTTTACATATTTAAATGTCTTTACAGCACACACGCATTCATTAACTCCTATGTGCTGAAGTCGTAGTTGACCCATGACTGCATTCACGTTGGCCGGATGCTGTCACCACTATACTATTGGTGTTCTGACTCATTTATATGCATACCCATAGTACATAGCTACATTAACATACGCCTCACCACTTCACTTACAACACAGGCATCCATTCTCCTGCTGGGAAAAATGCACTACTACATATTACACATCCCCTATTCCCTACTGCTCTGGACCCAAGCTGCATATTTAATCACTCCAAGGATATGCAGAACACCAAAGCTTATAGTCTTGGCACATACAAGTCTTTGATTGTCAGGGTGTTCCTGTGGTGATCTGGATTTAGGCTTGTCCGCCTGGTGAACGAAACTGCCCTGACTGAGTTCAAATGTCAGACGAAGCACATGGACAGCATTTGTCCATTTTATAGAGTTTTACCTGTGTTTACAGACACAGGTCTTTCGGCACCTGTCAGCAGCTTTTTATGTTGGCAATACATAATATGGGTGGGGGTGGTTACAATACATAATCCACGGTGAGGGGTGTTCCCATTCACATTTGACTATTTCCTGTATGCATTCATACGAGGATTATTATTTTGGACATGAATTAACTACAGGTATGCAGTGGTACAGTAAACAAATGTGAAGATTTGTTACTGTAAATATGTACGGACCTCTGTAATACACTGTTTTCTGGCAAATCAGTAGCCAGTCATTAAAGACTGAAGTCAGAACATAATGACAGACACTTGAGTGTCAGACTTCATACACTTCAGGAAATTAATGCCAATGTACAGACTGTTATTCTATCAACTTTCTCGTTTTTTTTACAAATTGTCCATACTTTTGGGCCTTTGTCCCACTTTTATTCACGGCTTTGTCCAGATATCTTGCTCTCAGAGGCTGACAGGTATACTTTTATTCACGGCTTTGTCCAGATATCTTGCTGTCAGAGGTTGACAGGTATGGTCAGTCACACCTACACACACATTAAGTGTCCCTCACACAGTAGATCAGGGTTATCCTATTTACGTCAGTGCCTTCATCACCCTTATACAATTTGCCACTATGCGAATGTGTGCAATATATTTCCGCTTATGCGTGTCGGGACACGTGTGTCACGGGCAAGCGTTTGATCCTGGGTAGTAGGTTATGCATGACCACTTAGGGCTGGACAGTGTCGTACACCTCTAATGCACATTCCTACTTCTATCCAGATATCTACAGGACTGGACTTCATGTCTTCCATTCTAATGTTTACACAAGTTACGTATCCCATGAGGGATATCCAAGAATTGTACCGGTCCACAACAAGAGGTATACCGAACATCGTTTTGGAGTTACGAAAATGTGCTGAGGTCATGTGCAATCCTGCAACCGCCTAGGGTGACACTACCTACTACATATGCATAGTGGTCACTATGTGTAGCTGTGGCTGCACCACACCAGTGGGCCTAGTACAGCTGGATTTGGTGGACGTTCAGGGATGGGAGCGGGTTGTGTGATGTGGAGGGGATGCTGCATAGTCCATTATGCATCCAGGTGTGTTGCATTTGTTATGGCCAGTTCCATCCAGGTGTGTTGCATGTGTTATGGCCATTTCCATCAGGACCAATCTGTGGGTATGTGCCGGTGATATATCTATACATTTGTATCGCACATTTCAATATTCATCTGTTTGTGGGATTGTGTTCTACAGTATGGCCTGTCTGGTTGTATTGCAGCTGTTTATACATGTGTTTGTGTTTCTTTCAGCTTCACCCACTGCTCCCTCATACACCTCCGGTTCAACTATTCTGCATACGGCACAGTATCGCCTTGGAGGATTGTACCATTACCCATCCACCCCACACACACAGATTTCTCACACCCCATACATCTGTGCTTTGGTTGTTGGCCCATGACATGGCCAGAGTGACACATTGAATACCCTACATGTGTCTGGTACCTGTATGGTTGTGTGGACTACCCTGCCATGTTTGCTTTCCACATGCTATACCTCACGCACATAGGTACACACCCATATGTCTCTTTCATTACATGTTTGGTATACCCTTTTACTACCCGTTCGACTGTGACACATCCTGACAAGTTCGGCTTGTACCGCTGACTTCCGAATTTTGGCAGCCTGTTGTACTCATTGGTAGGATGCCACCTTTTCCTATGTCCAGGATGGGATATATTCCATACACATATCCAACTGTAGTGGACAACACCTCCCCACAGTCGACGGTAGGGTTGCCACCTTTTCAGTTGGCCAAAGTGGGACATTTTTGGTACACACATCACATTTTACAGGCTGACACATACCCACGGTAGTACACAGGATAGAACTTAGACGTCTTGCCTATATAAAAGCTTATTCTTGTAGCAGTTCAGTTGCTTATTCTGTTTCTTATAACATTTATGTAATTTAGATACAGAGAACCTGTTTAATGCAATTATTACATAACGTATAGGGAATAATTTTGTCCTATAATCTCAGGACATTTGCCATTGTTACAGGTTATTTGTCGGGACACAACTGCCCAAAGAGGGACTGTCACTCTCAAAGTGGGAAAGGTGGTAATCCTAGTTGACGATACGGATAATACTGTTCCTTTCAGCCTACATGTGTCCTTATTGTTGTGGCTGTTTGCATGCTCCTTCTGTTTCATTTACATGCTTATTCTATTTCCTATCACATTTGGTATGTGAAATACGGACATACCTTTTGTATGTGACTATTACATGCCTTGTGGGATATAATTCAGAAGTACAGTCGCTAGATATCTACATTTCTCATGTATTTTGTTATGGACACATCTGCCCAGCTGTGTACCCTCCCTCACATTATGGGTCAGCTGGTGACCCTCACCATTGGGCTGGACGTACCTACTGGCGGATCGCTAACATATGATGCATTTCACTTACACTTGGTATGGCTCTCTACACTGCGTTGGACTACGGCCACATGGTCTTCCATGTCATTTGTTCGCGGGATAGGGCCCGTTATTCCCTAACGTGCATTTCTATTTGCTTTGTCACTTTGTGTTCGCAGGTACTTTCTTGCATGCTTTGCATACGTTTCAGTCTCCAGGGACACTGACGTGGTTAATATCTTGCAACCTGTTATATGCAAGCATTTTAGGTTGCACATCGACAGCTGCCGTTTCCATGCCTCTGTGCGGCACTTCGATACACCCTATGCACTTGCGATCCTTTCCTGTGCACGTGGCTGTGTCAGCAGCACGCCTTCATTACTATGCATTTAGTGCTACTGCGCCATCCTCATGCCACACGGTCGGCGCAAGCCTAACACCAGCCTTGCGCCGAGCTTCATGAATCCCGGGGTTTGTTTAAATTAAACACAGTAAATCTAAAATCGTTGTTGGAGGTAAACATTGCATAGATAATATATTCTATATATTCTTTCATGTAAACTACAATGGATGTCAAAAACCTTTTTCTTGAAAAAATTATTACATTAGCTGAATTAAAAAAACACAATAAAGCTCCTCACCTGGAGTTAGAAGCTTCTAATCTCAATGACATACATCACTGAGATCAAAACCCTAAGCTGTAACAACAGTGCACAGACTCCACTAATAAATAAATGATGCAATTGAAAACAAAACACAACTAGCATATATGTTCTTATTAAACACCTAGTATCAGTTTTCCAAATAATTCATCTGATATGAAAGATTATTAGTATAATTACAATTCAAAATAGGTGATTGTATATGACCAAAAAAGAGAAAATAAGATATAGTTCTTATAATCCAGGAGAAGCTATCTACCTTATTTCCCCAGCCAGATAATTTCAAAAAATAACCTGCAACCTAATCTAAGTTTGAGACAATCATAGCTAGTGAATAAAACATCCATTTCAGTTAACGGTATTGAAGTAAAATATTCAGTGTAACACTGAAATCTAAAATACATGTAATAAAATTATTGACTGTATCTAGAAAAATTCAACTTCAGAAAATAAACCTTACTAATGCTGTGATTATCTTATTAGGATGACCATACTGAACAGCTATTTGCTTTGTAAAATATAATCAAACTGACTAAGATAACAAATTCCTACTGTCTAGATTATTTGAATATAAACTCGTGAAATCAAAATAAAGAACCAACTAAAAAAAATCTTGTTATTTGTTGTAAAGTTATTAGAATTATATAGCAGAGAGGAAATCAAATAAGATAAATATATTCACAAAACAAAATGAGAAGATATGCAACTAGTTAAAAGTAATGAAGTGGTTAAGAATATACATATATATATATATATATATATATATATATATATATATATATATATGGAAAAATATAAATAAACATGTGTTTCATAGGCAAGATGAGTAAACCAATATGTATATAAAACAAAAGAGTTTCATTTAGAGAAGGAATTGTAATAGGGTAGGAAAAAATACAATAAATCTGAAGAATGAAAAGAATAAGTTAAAAGTAAGGAATAAATAACTTAATGCAAGAACGAGTTTCAGACTTCATATTATTCACCAAATGCCTGCCAACATCAATCCCATTATACTAGCAAATCTAAGAGTATAAATGCAATATTCAATATCTATCTCATCTGAATGCCCTTATTCCTCCCCCTTTATCCTAGGCTTTGTCCAATTTTCCCCCACTAAAAGACCAAGAGTTATGAATTACCCCATAACTGCTGAACCTCCTTTTAAAATCAGTTATTTGCCTGAAATGCAGATGACCCTCGCCATCTAATGTGTCTTTTATTTAAAACTGATAAGTCACACAATGAGTTCCTTAAACAGTACAATTACAGAGATATACATGTTTTATCTAAAATCCATCCAAGATTATTTATTTGCATGACACAGGTAACAAGCAACTTATTGTTCAGAAAAATCATCTCATAAAACTGTCTAACATTACCAAGTTATAACTTCTTGACATAGAAGACCGAAAACACAAAATATAAGCCATCCTATTAGTAAAAGATAAAATATAAAAAAAAGGCTACAAATACAAAAGAAATAACTATTGCCAAATTTGAGTTTCCTTAGAAAGTGTATAAGTAAGTGTTTCGTTTCAGGTGGAGTCTGTTACCTTATTTAAGGCATGCATTTAAGCTGTAAAAATAATGTGTACCTTAAACTCAAACCAGGTATGTACCAGACACATTACTCTGCACTGCCTTAATTAATCTGTATTTATGAGGATTGTAAACAGTAACTAGTTCCTTAAAGTATTATAACCATTCTATGCACAGCCCTTTCTTTTGTGGGTTTGGGCCATCATTTTGGAGGTACTTATTTACAATACCATTCTATAATAAATATTGTTAGATGCAATGCCCTATGCCAGTCAAAGCAAAATGCCTTCTTTTGTGCAGGGTATTGACTTTTCAGTAGTTATATATACATGACTTGACATGACCTACTGAAATTTTACATGTCTTGTTCTGAGTGTTTTTTACTTTGTTTATCTTTAATAATAAAGGTCAACCAGCCTGTCAAGCCACAAGACTTATTTTTGTACAGGGCATTGTTTTTTCAGTAATTATGTTTAGCTAGCCAGAAGTGACCCATTTATATTTTATATCTTAGTTTCAGTGGTTTGGTTGTTTAGTTTTAAATTAATATGCCAGGGTTAGCCCAACATAAAAGTAGAACTTTATTGTTTGAAGGACTCTATGCTTGTCTGCATCACTAATTATTTCAAATCTATGCTTAAAGTGCTGTGGCTGAGTATTAAAACATAGGTTTTTCAGTGTGGAATGTTGAAAATACATTGTACATACCACCTTCAAAAAAAAAAATTACAATTGCACAAGTCCATGAATTCTGCACCAGTATAACAATCCATATGTAACAAACATATTCCTATTTTGCAAAACACTATACTGTTTTCTCTGTCAACATGTTTTTCTTGTCAGTATTGAACATGCGCTTACCTGACTTATGCTGAACAGCTGTTGTTTGTTTTCAGGTTGATAAATTATTTAACACTAAGGCAGACTGCAATCTCATACACTTATTAGGTGTGACTGCATTTGTTTATTTCTAATGCCATGGTAAATGTATAGCTAGGTTAAAATAAAATTAGGAAAGGGAGCATCTCTACTTACGAACAACTCTGCATGTCTGTCAAAAATAACTGCAGTATAGCATACAAGTTAATAATGATTGAATATTCACAGCAAGCTGTATAGTATGAATGTAACTATTAGATACCCTTTTAACAGTATCCATCTAAATGTAACAGGTATTAATGCTTACATGAAAAACATAACTTATCTCTGTAACTTCTTTTTTTCTTCCCTTTCCCTTTATCATATCCTTCTTCTGACATCCATTCTGCTGCTTTTCAAATGTCTTGTAGTCTGGAAGCTGAGATGAAAAGAAGAAGAAATGGGAAAACAGTACTACAAACTTTGTAAAGCATTTAAAATAAATAAAAGTGAGGAAACATCTTCTCCGGCGTTGCGCTGATCAGTACTTTCTGTAAAGGACTGTCCCTTAGTGCTGACATTATCGGCAAGCTTCGTATTGCTGAGAATGTGAAGCAGATAGCTAGTAGAGCTTACAGGCTGAAAGAAGTTCAGTTAAAAAAAATGATGCCATTAATATTAAACGTTTTTTACAAGATCGCAGAGTTTATATTAACAAAGCTTGTGGTAGCAACGGGTGATGTTTTATCACTTTAAATTTTTGTATTAACCTTAATTGGTTTTAATTGAATGTAATTTTTTTTAGTATTTAAATCATGTGCAACTGAAATTTGTTTGATATTTCTGATGAATTCTGGATTGACGAAAGCGGAGATTAAAATTCATTTTATGCTAAATTGCTTATCCATTTGGCGTGCTTTTTCATTCAGCTGTGCAGCCGAGCAGTATTCTAGTTCTTCCTAGTTGTTTCTATTCAGCTGTATTTTAGTTTTGGTTTTCTGCGATGGCTGATTTGGCTGGAGATCATTTATTGGATGTCAGTATTCATGATGTTCATGATTCTCCTGAATTACATTTCAACCAGGTCTTTTTAAAGACCATGGAAGATATTAAGAAGTCTGCATTTATTATTAAATGAGCATTTGAACAGAAATGAGGTGTCAGCTTCAGGATCCAGTTCGGGATCTGAGGATGACGCAGACATGGTGGTTGAGGTGAATACTTATAGTAAACGAAATGAGGAGGCAAAACAACCAGAATCTGGAAAGCTAAAAAGTGTGAAGCCGAGAGGGCTGTATTCAAATATAGCAGCAGCTTTGAACAATGGTGAGAATCCTTTTTTAAAAACAAAAAGATCTATTGATGTCACCAGTTTATCTGAGTACAAAGAGTTATGTGATAATTTAAACAAACTATTGAGGAAATGCAAGAATATAGACATTAAGAACAAGTATTTTGTGAAATGTATTGAGTTAAACATTGTTCCAAAGGGACTGTGCTTTTTTAAATGTCCCAATGGTACAATGATAAAAGATCCTTTTTTCAATCATTTGAAGAATTTCTTCAATGAAGCAGGCATTAACTTTTTGAAATTATTGATAGAGTGCAACAATGAGTCCATAAGTATCTTGAGAGAAGAGCTTCTTAAGGTAGAACAAACGATTGAAGATAAATTTCAGTTTGTGTTCTGTGAAAGGATGGAATCTTCCTTAATGTTGGAAGATTTGGAACAATATGAGAAAGCTCTAATAAATAAAAAAAAAACAGTAAATTGGATCATGATGTATCAGTGTACAAGATGGACTGTGCATACACCATGTTTGTACAAAGCAAAAACAAACTCTCATTTGGTAACAACAACAGAACTTACCACGAGGTCGGGGTTGAATATGTAAGATCGTATTTGAACAAATTCATGAACAATGCAAATAATGTTATCAATTATTATTGCAATTTACTTGATATTGTTTTGAATAATCATTATTTCTTGTTCAATGGCTGTTATTACAAACAGATGCAAGGTTTAGCTATGGAGTCAGCAGTTGTCCTTGCTTTTGCCAACGTTGTGATGGGATGGTGGGAACATGAATTTTTAAAACCATGTTTTATTCAGTTTAAAGTAATATATTACAAGAGATTTATAGATTACTTGTTTTTTGTAATTGAGGGGACTATTGAGTCTGTACATGCTTTATTAACAACAATTAATTCCAGTTCACCTTTTCTTAAGATTGTGTTAGGAGATCATGGCACTTCCCTTAATTTTTTGGATGTCCACTTGGAATGGGATTATTTAACTAGTAAATTTAATAGTAGCATTCATAGAAAAACTACTTTTACAAACAGTTACTTACACTTTTCTAGTCAACATCCTATTCATGTGAAAAGGAGCATTCCCAAGGGACAGTTCATTCGTGCCAGCAGAATGACCAGTGATGACAAATGTTTGCATAATGAATTTTTATATATCAAAAAGTTGTTTTTAGAATGTGGATATAATGAAAAAATGTTCGATGACCAAATTAAATATGTTTGGAATGGTAGAAAATATAGGTATTCACCCATTTTGACTAAAGCATTAGTAGTCATTCCAAATAGGACATCATGTAATGACAAGCATTTAAGTTATAATCTACCTATAACTAGTGGGGCTTTAAACATTAAAAAGATTTTAATTGACACTTGGAACACTGTCAGACGTAATCGTGAATTATGCAACAATGTGGGGAGAATCGTAGATTTGTTTATGAAAAAAGATTTTAATTTAAAAAGCTTGTTGGAAAAGGGAGGGATAAACATGTGTTTGAAACAAAAATTGTCATTGTCAACAAAGGAATGCATAAATGTCTCATGTAATATGTGTAGATATATTTTGGAAGGACCATATATAAATTTGGAACATATACCATACACTATTTCTGTGTCTAGCTATTTCTTGTATAGAAGCACATGGGTAGTGTAAGTTGTGTGTAGTTCATGTCCTTCTTTTTACATTGGGATGACAACTAGACAGTTAATGACCAGGATTAGGGAGCATCTGTATGACATTAAGAAGAAGGATGTTAACAATGCTTTGTATAGGCATACATTAGTTTGTTCTAAATTTAAGAAATTTTTGTTCTCTATCTTAGAACAGGGCCATTTAAATTTGAGGGGTGGCAATTTTAGATACTATTTGGAACAGAGAGAAACTAGATGGCAGATTCAATTGAGAGCTGATCAGCCTCCGGGCTTAAATGATGCCATTAATATTAAATGTTTTTTACACGATCACAGAGTTTATATTAACAAAGCTTGCGGTAGCAATGGGTGATGTTTTATCACTTTAAATTTTTGTATTAACCTTAACTGGTTTTAATTGAATGTAATTGTTTTTTTTAGTATTTAAATCATGTGCAACTGAAATGTGTTTGATTTTTCTGATGAAGTCCGGATTGACGAAAGTGGAGATTAAAATTAATTTTATGCTAAAGTGCTAGTCCATTTGGTGTGCTTTTTCATTCAGCTGTGCAGCCGAGCGGTATTCTAGTTCTTCCTCATTTTTTAAAAAAATGGAGTTGTCTCATGCATTAGGAGTGGGAGGTAAGTAAGGAGAAGATTGTCGTTATGTAATAAATCAGTGGGAACTGCCTAAACTAAACAGCACAAGAAGGAGAAAAAAAAACTACTGTATGACATTCCCACAGAAATGAATGACAAATTGAACTTCAGAGTCAAACGACCGGCTCATCACAGCCTGAATGTCAATGCATTCCATGACACACACACAAAAAAAAAATCCCCTTGAAATGCAGACCTCAATTACATGACATAAAGATGATAAATAACATTTTTAAAGTAAAAATATTAAAAATTTAAGTCATCTCATACAGACAAAAAAGAAACAGCATATATCTCAAGAACCTGATATATATGTGACATCACTACCAAAATAAAGAGTGCATTACATATGTGTCACTACATTATATTAACTTTACATGACTGACTAATAATAGTATAAAGTCAATCACTGAAGTCATTACTGGCCATCGTATGTATAACTAGCAAGAAGAAGGGAGTTATGATAGAAGTGTGATATTATATCCTATATATTTACCTAAAAATTTACATGCCAGAACAACAGAAAAGAATATACATAAAAATATAAAGAAACATATATGTATATATATATATATATATATATATATATATATATATATATATATATATATATATACATATACATATATATATATAAATCTATTAGAAAGAAAAAGAAGGGGAAACTCTTTTGCAATGTGCCCCTTACCCCTATACTTTTCACCACATGTTACTTTGTATTGAAAGATATTGTATGTATAGAAGTGTAATATTAACAGAATTATGTAAGTAAAAGAATTAAAGAAATTTAATATCATTTTATTTGTATTATAATGCATGTAATGATATTATGATTATAATAGATTAAGCTTATTTTTTAAAAGGAAAATTAAAAAAGAAAATATAAGTCTATATATAAAATGAGGAAAAAGAAAATAACAATATATGTAGTGTCAAGCTGTATTAAAGTATGAATGCTAAATTATAGGCAAACACTATATATAAAAAGAGAGGTTCTTACCTTAAAAGAATAACAAACAAAAACATATTTGATGATGATATAAAGTCCATAATGTTAGCTTAGCATAACATAAATTAAGTTATAAATCATTTGTTCTTCTGTCTCTTTTGTTTTTCAGTAGTTTTCCATGCAGTATTTGAAGCCGTTTTTTTAAGAGGGGAATTAGCCCATTCCATTTCTTCTATTCTTTCTAGTAATTTGTGGTTTCTAACAAAAACCAGAGCAGCATCAAGTTCTTCAAACACAGAAGGACCCTCAGGAAGAAAAATCTTCAGCCTCGCAGGAAACAGGAGATGGGTTTTTATCTGCACCTTTTTCAATTCTTTAATCAAAGGTAAAAAAAAAAACTTTTCTCTTAATAATTACCATTGTTGAATAGTCATTGTCAAAATGGATGATTGAGTCATTATATTTTAAAGATTTTGACCAGGCAGATTTTAAAATAAGTTCTTTATCTGGAGAAGAGAGAAAGTTAACTATAACAGATCTCAGTTGTTTCCTAGTACTGCTGTTTGCTGTTGTTAATGACCAGTGTGCTCTCTCTATTCCAAATGACATAGCCTCAGGTAGATCTAAAGTTTTTGGTAACCAAATATTGAGAAAGCTTGACAATTTTTTTCCTTCTATATTTTCCAGAAGAACAAAAATCCTGATGTTATTCCTATGTGATCTGTTATCTAAATCATCCAGTATTATGTTGTAAAACAGTATTTTCTTTAAGTAAAAATTATATGTTATCCTCATTTTCCATTAATCTGCCATCAAAATCTGTCAGAGATTCTTCAATACTAGTTATTTGGATTTTTTGTTGTTTTAAATCCTCATGAAGCATGTCCATCTGTTTAGTAGCTTTTGCTTTAAAAGTGTCAATTTTAGAGTCAATCTTGTCAATATTTGTAGTAAGTTCTTGAATATTAGTTATTAGAGTTTGTAGTTCCCTTTTTAGGCTGGAACCCTGGCTGCCTGTCTTTGTAAAGCTTATGATGAAATTCTTTCAGATGAGATATATTTATCCTGAAGAAATTTGACTGGAAAATAAGTCCACTTCTGAATTTTAAGTATATATTTCTGTAGAAGATGTTGAATACTACCAAATTATGTAGAAAAAAAATCCAAGATTTAAGATATAAGACAAATTTCCAGAGAAAGAATAAATCCTTTAGTGGAGCTAGTGAAAACTGCTGCTACACAGAGCCCATGCTGGCCACACCCCCTATTTTGCTTTTCTTAAAAGTACTCAGTTTTATTTATTCTGCTGCATTTATTACTGCTTGGTAGTAGCCTGATTAAATTTTAACTGTTATTCGAAGTGTTTTAGTTTAAGCACTTGGGCTTCATACAGGTTGTTTTACATTAGGAAGGATTGTGGTCTGCACTGTTGTGGCAGGACAGGTAGCTTACATCCTTCTAAGCTGGGAATTGCTGATTGAAGGCCCAGTGTCTGCTATTCTAAAAGTGTATTAGTTCTGGCTTAAGCACTTGGGCTTCAGGCCATTTATTCTACATTAAAAGGGTTTGTGGTCTGCACTCTTGTGGGAGGAGAAGCTGGATTCTGCCCTTCTGAGCTGGGAATTTCTGGTCACAGGCTTATTGTGCCTGCTTATTTGAACTGTTTCTTTCTGAAATTGGTGTGCCTTGTTGCTGTAGCATAGTCCAGATTTAGGCCTGCTGAATCTAGCTTTGTTTGTATTACTTGAGCACTGATCCAGGCCATCTTTTTTGGAGAAGGCTCACATGCACCCTAGTAGCAGGAGTGTGCAGTTAGAACTTGTCTGATTAAAGTCTGCTGGAACAGGGCTCAGTTTTGAGCTTTTTGTCTGGTTAACTGGGTAACTTGTTTAAATCAGTTTGTTCATTTTCTATTGTTTTATATATATAAAATGTACTTTATTCATCTGCTTTTACTGTATTTGTGTTTCTTCCTACTTTATTACTAAGGGCATTGACTACAACTCTGATCTGCGATATATAACAATAAGTACCCTTTTCTGTGCATTTAAAGTGTTTTTTTGATTGTATCTGCTTTATTTTCTGAAAAAAAAAACAAACAAAAAAATATATACTTGTTTCTCACCTTTCTAAGCTAGTAGAGTCCAGATTTCAGGTTAGTGCTAAATTCAGGACTGTATTACAAATCTTATAGGTTCATAGATTAGTACTAAGCTAACTGCCCTTGCGAGCCATTTTAAGCCTATCCAATTATCCCTTGGGAGACTCAAACCCTGCACCTTGTGCTTGAAAGGCAAACACCTTAACCATTAGGCCATCCTCCCAACCTGTATTTGGCAATACCTTACTTGGATAGAAGGAAGTTTCTCTGTTCATCTGTGAGAGAGGGGAGCTTTGAGCAGCCTATCTGTCCCTGGAGGAGTGGTTTTAGCTCAGAAATTAGTAGTTTATTGGCCAATTTGAGCTAATGTCTATTTCTTTCATTTCCCTGCTATAAATACCACATTTGCCTGATTTTACAGCTAGGGTAAAAGTATTCCTGGCTCCACAAAGTCTCCTCTTCAATTTTTCCCTTGAAACTAGACAAACTTTCAAATTAAGCACTCAAGCCATTCATTTCTCACCCCAGCACTTGCTCAAAACTCATAGCAAGCACTTATAAACCCTAGTACTAGACCCTCCTGTACTGTACAGAAGGACAAGGCTTTCTATTCGACCTTTCCAGCCATCCAGTAAAACAGTTCACTGTACCTATCCAGGCATGTCCAAAGGGCAGTTTCAGGTGTACTCCAGTCCAACTGGTGAATCTGGGCATTTTGAGGCAATGTTACAACTGCCTCATGTAGACAGACAACCCTCTCCTCCTACCACTAAACATTAATGCATGCGAGAGATGCAATTATACAGCCAAACTGGAGGCTAAGCTCTCTCAACCCAAGACTGGATCAGACAGTCAAGAGGAGAAGGGAAATATTTGCATCACACCACCAGTGTCACATAGACACATTAAACCAGCACCGGCAAAAAACACACATAAATACATGAAAACATACTTGGAGGCTCTAAATAAAAATCTCCAAAATCAACAGAGACCTCCAAAGCAAACATCCAAGCAACCTCCACCCCCTCAACACAAACCATGAAACACAAACTTTACAAAACCTGTGTGCCATGCAATCACAGCCCTTAAGGCAAAATAACATACCCAACATACTAGTAATAGGTGACTCTATAGTCAGACACACTGACGTCCCACTCTCTAGGCTGAATAAGGAGAAGGTTACTGTTAGCTGCCTGTTGGGTGCCAGGATCCACCACATAACACAAGCACTCAGGTCACTCCAGAACAAGTACAAATATGACTGTTTCATTGTCCATGTTGGTGTAAATGACCTGAGCCGTACCTCCCTGGACTATATGAAAAGAGATATGGAAGAGCTCTCTGATCACGTAGTCCAGGCCTGTATGATCCTGACCCTGAGTAGCATCCTGCCTTCACCAAGAATGATACCATGGTATAAAGAAACAATTTTCGATTTCAACAATTGGCTAAGTTTCTGGTGTCATTCAAAGGGGATCCAGTATCTGTCTGCCTGGGATGACATACTCTACAAGCCATGCTGCTTCACTAGAGACAGCTTTCACCTGTTACCCTTAGGCTTTCAAAAACTGGCCAAGGCTTTTGCCAACCACATACTGCCTTTTTTAGGCAAGGCTCAAAAGACAAACCCAGTGCCGTAAATAGCACAAGTAACAAAAAACTGAGGGTAATGCTACTCAGTGCTAGAAGTCTAAACCTCAAAATGCATGCACTCGAGGCAATCCTCATTATGGAGAAAATCAATATATGTGCAGTAACAGAAACCTGGTTTAAGGCTCTAGAGAGCACCCCAGCACTACCAGGCTACAACTCATACCATACATTTTAGCCACAGAACCCAAACCGAAATACAAAAGGTGGGGGCGTATCCGTATTCATCACGGATACCCACACCTCCAGGTTAGTGGCACAGCACGATGCTTCAGAGATCATCCACGAGCAACTAACAATGGGCAAAACTGCAATTCAAATTGTAGCATGCTACAGATCACCCACCATGTCCCAGGATCCCCATTCCGCATTTCTGGGAACACTGGGAAACATGAAGGTCCTACCAAACACCCTAATATTGGGTGATTTCAATTACCCAAACATTAACTGGAAGAACTACTCAAGTACTAACTCCCTTGCCCAGCATTTCCTAAAATTTGTAAACTCAAACGCCCTGGTTCAACTGGTCAACACTCCCACCAGAGGTGACAACATATTGGACCTGGTCATCACCAATATGGGTGACTGATGTTCCACACTGGAGAGCAACCCCTCGCTGGTTAGATCTGACCATAAATAAGTCACTTTGAAATCCACATTCCGCGTCAACCCCCAGACAAGGAAACCACCATAAAAAACTTTTCAAAAGCAAACTTCACATTACTTAAGACCGAGGTGGAAAGTTTCAAAGCCCCCATGCTGAAGGATAATGCTGTTCAAGCTGCAAAATCCTTTACTAATGCATTCTATGGGAAGCTACAAGAATGCATGGATCATGCCATCCCAAGCAATACCAAGACGCACTCCTCCAAGAAAAGGAAACCAGTCTGGTGGACTCCTGCCATAAACAAGCTATACAATAGAAGGAGGAAACTAGTACAGAAAAGAGTAAAATCCCAAGTATCAGTATCAGAAAGAAACTATGATCCCTCATAAAATCATCCAAGGCGAGCTTCGAAAGAAAATTGCCAAGGACTCCAAAGATAACCACAATACATTATTTAGCTATGTCAAGAATCTAAGTGGCAATGCTCAGATCTGCTCAGAGTTAGTGCAGAATGGCACAAAATACACTGAACTGACCGATATTGCCAACATCCTGGCAGACAGGTTCAATGCAAACTTGACCCCCCTCTCACCCCCAAAAGGGCCCATAACCATACCAGAAGAATGTAGAGTCCCTGAAATCACAGACACTCAGGTTAAAACATCCCTCTCCAAAGCTAAGGACACAGCATCAATGGGACCGGATGGTGTCCCAGGCAGCATCCTACACAAGCTCAAAGACAAACTAACCCCTCACCTAAACACACTGTTCAAACTCAGCCTCTCCACAGGCTATGTACCCATAGAGTGGTGCACAGCAACGGTTATTCCACTCCACATAGGTGGAGCCACAACAGACCCCTGGAACTATTGCCCTATAAGCCTGACTAGTTTTGTCTGCACATCATCATGGAACTCATTAACAGAGACATTGGGAACCTCCAAACACTGGACCCTACCCAGTTCGGCTTTGTTAAGGGCAGATCATGCCTCCTAAATCTGGTGAATTTCTTTGAGACAGTTACTAAGGATATAGATGAGGGGAAAGGTGGTATACACAGCCTAGACCTTGCAAAGGCCTTCAACAACATTCCCCATTCTGGTATTATTTAGGCTCACCAGCCTGAACATAAACCCCTACATCATAAGATGGATTGCCAACTGGCTCACGGACAGAACCCACATGGTGAGAATTGCGGGAGCTAGGTCTGACTCTAAACCGGTCATGAGTGGCATTTCCCAGGGCTCAGTCCTAGGACCCCTCCTGTTCAGCATATACTTCTCAGAGGTACAGGCAAGCACAGGAGGACTATGGCTGACCAAGTTCGTAGACGACTGCAAACTAGGGGCTATAATTGACTCTCCAGCTGACACAGACATCCTCCAAAAGGGTCTCACTGAGATGGATACCTGGTGTCAAAATCATGGCCTCAAGCTAAATGCCAAAAAGTGCATAGTCATCCCCTTTGGAAAAAACAAAGTACGCACAAACTACCACATAGGTGGTAGTCCCCTAAATATGGAAGATGTAATAAAGGATCTGGGGACCCAAGTAGATAGTAATCTCACCTTTGATAATCACATTGCCAAAGTGGTTAGAAAATCCTTCTACATGGCCCACCTAATCACAAAAGGGTTCACATACAGATCAAAAGAGTTCATTGTGCCCCTCTACTCATCACTCATCAGACCCAGCATAATGTACAATGCCCCATTTGGGAGGTACCTTACAAGACACTTGCAACAGTTGGAAAGACCGCAGAAGAACCTCACCAAGAGGATCACTGGCATAAAACAGATGCCATATGCAGCTCAACTGAAGAAACTTTAGCTGTACTCAGTTGCATACCACCTACTCAGAGGTGATCTCTGCCTGACATACAAGGCCATATCCAACCCAGAATTGATGGATATGCTCCACCTAAAGAAAACCTTATCACCTCGAGCCACATGCTCTAGGAATCTAAACCTCACTTCAAAAATAAATTGGATGTGCTGGAGGGATAGAATCCTGTCCCAGAGACTTCCCATGCTATGGAATAAGATTTCAATCTACATTAGGCAGAGCTCCTCACTAACACTCTTCAAAAGAAATCTTGACGAGTGGATGGGAAACAGAAAGTTTACCCCAGGGATCACTTCAGTGGCTAAGAGGGTGGCGAAAACCAACACTTTCTGGCTAGGCTTATAAATGCCTTCAGGCAGATAGCCTAGTACCTACCTATGAGCCTATGAACATACGTGTACCAAAATGGACTTATAATACTGGGCAAAATCTTTCTCCATGTAAATCGACTTATCAGAACTGTGGGGTAAGCCATTCTTACATTGAGTTACATTAACACCCACTGAGATAAGAGAGTCATTACTGGATCTGAACTACCTTCTTACCTAGCTATTTACAAAATCTATAGTAAATTGCATCAACTGGAATTTCCGCAAAAGAAATTGGACTAGAATTGTGATATATTACACTTTTGAAAGGATGACATCCAAGGTTTATTGCAAAATAGGTGCTTGGGCTGAAAGTGATGGGAGACACTTCTCCCAGTGTACATCTACACATTAGAACTGTGGTTGAAGCCATTACTACCTGACAGTTGAGTCATAATAGTCATTCACTTCTGGATTTAAACATCTACTTTTCTAAGTATATAAGTGTATCTGCTGTAGTACAGCGGTAGCATTGTTACCTCACAGCAAGAGGTTTTCCTTTTCGATTCTCAGCTGGAGTGCCTTCTGTGTGGAGTCTGCATGTCCTCCTCATGGTCAAGTGGCCTCCAAAAGACATGTGTCAATGGGTGTGCCTTCGCTGAAGGTTGGTGTCAGGCTGACAACTTGGCACCATAAAAATCGACTGCCAATCATTAGTGAATCAGAGTTCTGCTGTGGCGACCCCTAACTGGGAAAAGCCGAAAAACAAACTTCTCTAAGTACATAAGATAAAGGACATTGTATCAAATACATACTTAACAGGAGATGTCCAACTAAAACAGTGAGGCAGCATATTTGAAGGCATAACATCATCATTGTTTTGCAAGGCATATGTGTGGCTTAATGTTGTTTGAAAGAGTAGTGTGATTTCTTTTCTTGTGTCACTATCTTGCATGGCTGAAGCTGTATACAACTACATGCATTGGATAATTTCATCATCCCTGTCACTCTAGTAAGAAATATACAAAAACACCATGTAGAGAATGCCAAGTTCAAAAACTGCCTTTCAATGTCTGCAAGCTAGAGAACATTATTTCAATTTTTGGTGCCACAAGAGAAATTTTTCAACAAAAGTAAGATTAAGTACATTCCAACAGATGGCATCATCAATGTTTAACAAAGCAGATGTATAAGCTAAAAGTGAGAGGAGTGCCATCCAAGTGTAAATGTGTTGACTAGATTGGTGGTTGAAGACAATTCCCACCTAGATCATGATTCAAAGGTGCACTCAAGTGTGTATTTGTTGGATTTGAACCAAATACCTATCTAGTTATTACAAGCTATAGTACATTGTATCAACCACAAGCTCCACAGGAAAAGTTTGATTACTAATATGACATACTGTACATTTGAAAGGATGACATCACCAGTGTATTGCAAAGGAACTTTGTGTCCTTAAATGTTAGATACTACACATTTATAAGGATTATCATGGCAGTCTGCTGCAGAGAGCATAGTGTGCATTACAAGTCTGGGTGAAAATGAAGGTGTCTTAACAAACAGAACAAAAGAAATATGTTGATTACAAGTAATTAAATACTGCTCTGATAACTTATATGTCTTGTTATTCATTTAGATTGCAGTCATGTGAGGGACATGTAGCATTTTCACATAATAGTGTATTGCTGATAATCACACTTGTGAGACAGTGAACAGACAACCAAGCATTCCTGACTGTTTCAGATGATTGTATGCAAATAGTAATTATTTGGTGTATTGTTTTCAATATCTTCTTATGCATGAACAATGTGCACAGCAAATTACCAACATACAGGTCAAACTTATGAAAGTGTACTTCTTAATATCACTCAAGTATATAAGCCAAAGTCCCACACCATTTTACATAATTTGCAAGTCTAATTTGTTGTAGAGCACTTACAAATTTACATAGTGAAGTGTTTAGACAGCATCATAGTTAACTCATCATATATTGAATACAACAACCCATTACAACATACACAAGTAATACAAGGCACTGGCATTACTTTAGTTTTGTGAAATTTGTTTCCAGAAGTGCAAACTTTTCAAGCTCATTTGCTGAAATGTTTGCGAATTATGAGGGTATGCCTAATTATATTTTGAGGTTTTGAACTTTCAAAGGGAATTAGCAGTGGTGTATGGTGCTCCATGCCAACCTTCATGCAAATAAGGAGTGCAGACGTAGAGGCAGTTCTGATTCTGATAGAATTCAGAACAGATGTGTGTTACGCTAATGTTTTATGTGTCATGATTTATACATTTGACACAATAATTACAGTAAAGTACTTATTATATGTACAATATATACAACTGAATACTTATAGTGTCCTCATATTCTGTGACTGTCCATGGATTGGAGGCACGTTGCTCTGCACCTTATGCTATTGTATGCGTTTGTGTGGCATCACTGAGTACTGCAGTCACTATTTGACAATGTGTCATAATTAAAAGACTTCTGAAAATGCATGACAATGCAAATTAAGTTATTCTATCACTTTATGTGCTTACTTAATATGTTTGTTAAACCATTCATTCTTGATTATTTTAAATGTTTTGCACTTACTTCTGTGAATGTATGAACAGGTTTGGACTGCTTTTGAACTACATTGTGAAATAATGGATGTATGCTGTGACATTGTGAGGTGTTGCCAGCTCTCCCAGGAGAAGTAAGACATGGCTGGCTGAAGTTTTGTAAATAATCTTATGTCATTTGCCTGTCATATTGATTTGTATAGATGTTTGTATTAAAAACGTATTTGTAAAAGTTTCTTAAATTAAAAATGCTACAACAGGATCTTAAAAGAGTTCTGAAAGTGCATTGTGCCAGATTCAGGTGACTAGATGTGATGTCATTCTTTAACCAGCTGAAAGACGGAACTCTGGCAGCAGCAGTTTGTTGTTTGTTTTTCTTTTTCTTCTTCTTTAGAATCTGATATAAAGATTTATGTCAATTATCACCGTTCACTTGTTTAATTGTTCAGTTGTTCAGCCGATGAGTCAGTTCAGTTAGTGTGTAGTATCTCATCTTGCCTTGTGGAAGTGAGCATCTTCAGCAATCCATCTTGCCTTGCGATAATAAGTGAGTTAACTAGGGGCAGTTTCTCTTTAGTTCAGCTGAAAACAGTACAGTGAGATAAGTTTAGCATTATTTCCTTTTCTGCATCTGTGATACAACTATGAAATGTTTATATTCCCGGTGACTGGAAAACTCTGATGTTTATTGTAACTAAATATTAAGTATTCTCCTGTTTTCTATTTTATTATCCATTATTAAATATTTTTATACCTTCTCATTGTGGCTGGTCTTTTAGAGAAAACTTTTAACATCTGGGAGTACTTGTGCTTATTTTAGTGACATTGTGGCTACTCCAGTGAGCCTTACTGCTTCGGTCACACTCTACCATTTGTATCAGTATTAATTTGACACAGTAAAATTGGATACCCTTTTTAAGAGCTTAAGTGTACCTGCTGATGGCAGCAATCTATGTTATAGTCTGGAGAGAGGGGACACAGCTGGTGAAACGACAGAGAGTCCAGTCCCAGTGGAGTGTGTTCATTGTATGCTTTTGGTGGAAACTGTGCTTGATGCAGAGAGCTGCATTGGAAATACTATGTAAATCTATTCCTGTTTTAGTAGCTGCCTTTCACCAGTGTCAGTGGTGAGCATTACGTATCTCAATTTCTGGTCCCAGGTAAAGAGGGGCCATCACATATTGGTGTCAGAGTGGGTGGTTGGATATTAATTGAGCTTCAATAGCCTGTAAGCAGTTGTCACTAAAGATGTGTGTACTCTTGACAGCCACAAGGTAAACATTCACATTTTCAGTTTCACAACAGTTTTATTTATTTTTATTAATTTAGTCAGGAAAAGCAGGCAAAGATGTCAACAGCTGATTTATAGCAAGCAGACAAAGAACCAGTTGGCCAAGGTGTGCGAAGCCAAAGGACTGGTTCATGCCAACCTGACTAATGAGGATATGATTTCAGCCTTAATCACAGCCTCAGCATGGTTCAGCAACCAGGGAGACAGCCAGTCTGGTGATGGGGATCTGCAACTTTTAGAAACAGGACAGGTCACCTTTTCCACAGAGGACTTAAAAATCCATCTGGTGCTAAAGAGACTTGAACTGGAAGACAAATGTTTGGAGACCAAAGAGAAACTAACTGGAGGGCAAACATTTGGAGACCAAAGAGAAACTGCAATGTTTGGAGACCAAAAAGAGACTGCAACTGGAAGCTAAACATTTGGAGGCTGGAGAAAAGGAGAAGCAGTGTCAGCATGAACTAGAGGCCAAACATTTGGAGATCAAAGAAAAAGATCTCAAAAAACTCCACTCCCTGGAATCTCTCTTTACCCTGGAGAATGCTGATGTCTGTTTGGTCTCTGAGACATGGTTTAAAGCTGTGGACAGCACACCAACAGTGCAAGGTTATAATGCCTTCCACAAATTTAGACCAGCTATTTCAGAGGTAGGGACTAAAGGTGGAGATGTCTCTATTCACATGAAAAATAAATATACTTCAAGGATGGTCAAACAGGACAAATCACTTGAGCTGGTCCATGATGAAATCGCCATAGGTAAAATCCAATACCACTTCCTTTCAAGCTATAGGTCCTCCTGTATGACCCAAGAAACCCATACCATGTATTTAAACTTATTAGAAAAACTAACCATACAATCCAATACTATATTCATGGTTGACTTTAATTACCCCACTATTAACTGGGAATCCTATATGACATCAAACTTACATACACAGAGATTCCTGGATTTTGTAAACACAAACTCCCTGGACCAGATAGTTAATACACCAACCAGGAGTGCAACCATACTGGATCTGGTCCTCACTAATATGGGAGACTGCTGCACACCAGCTACTGTAATGCCTTCCCTGGTAAGGTCAGACCACAAAATGGTCTCCTTTTAAGTAAAAATAAAATCTGGACCCCAGCTAAACCGGGAATATTCTAGAACTATTCTAAGGCTAACCTCCTGCTATTAAATGAGAAGATGGAAAAATTTCAAGCCCCTATAAACCCTGAGAACACTTCTGCATATGCAGAACTGTTCACAGAAACTCTGTTCAAGCATGTTAATAGCTGCATAGAGGCAGCTGTACTCACAAGGAAGAAGTACAAAACTAACTCAAAAAACAAGCCACCCTGGTGGAATTACAAAATTAATCAGATGTATAACAGGAGGAAGAAAATCATGGAAAAAATTAAGAGGTGCAGCACCCAGCAGGATAAAAGCACTCTCATCAAACTAAGATAATGACTCAGAGGACAAATAAAGTCTGCCAAAGCCAAATTTGAGGTAAGTTTGGCCTCCCAGCCCAAGGACAACCACAAAGCATTCTTTAGCTATGTCCACAACCTCAAAGCCAATACACAATTGTGTGCAGACCTCATTGTAAATGGAGCAACCTATACTGAGCCAGAAGATATAACAAACCTCCTGGCTGATAAATTCAGCTCCAACTTAACTCCTCTCTCCCCCTCAACCTTCCCTCAGGAAATATCATCAAATATAACTGCCCCTACTATCACTAGGGAATGTGTCCTCTCTCTAAGACCAAGAACACTACATCAATGGTTCCAGACAATATCCCAGGATGCCTTCTAAATAGAAGGAAACATGACCTATCAGGGCCTCTGGAATCGCTATTTAACTGTAGCCTCCAAACAGGCTTTGTGCCTTATGACTGGAGCAAGGAAACAGTCATCCCTCTGCACAATGGTGAGCCAAAAGACCCTGGAAACTACAGACCCATAAGTCTCACTAGTCTTATATGTAAAGCCGCCATGGAAAGAATTATCATGGAGATGATCAAGAGATATAGTAAACCTCCAGACACTGGACCCAACCCTGTTTTCATCAAAGGCAGAGCATGTCTACTCAGCCTGGTAGACTTCTTTGAGAAGGTCACCAAAGCAATGGATGAGAGCAAAATCATTCACACAGCCTACCTTGACCTTATACCCCACTTGGACATTGTTGACAAACTCAAAAGGTTAGGTACAAACCTGTATGTCACTTGGTGGATAGCTAACTGGCTTACAGACAGGACCCAGGAAGTAAGAATTCAAGGCCAATGGCAGTGGTTTCTCGCTGACTAAATTTGCAGATGATTGCAAATTAGGAGCTGTCATTGAATCTCATACTGACACAAATGTTCTCCAGGAGGGGCTGACACAGACAAATAACTGGTGTCAGAGTCATGGACTAAATCTAAATGCCAAGAAATGCATAATAGTATGCTTTGGGAAGTCATCCATTCCTGGTAACTATCATATTGACAATACACTCCTTAAAGCTGGCCCAGTATTCAGTGAATTAATGACACACATAGATAGTAATCTAGCCTTTGATCATCATGTGTCTACAGTGGTGAAGAAATCATTCTATGTTGTGGAACTTATAAACAAATGTATGGCATCTAAGTCCAAAGAAGTCATTGTTCCACTGTATTTGACATTCACCAGAACTATCATTGAGTATAAAACCCCATTTAGTACATATCTAACCTGGCATATACAACAATTGGAACATCCACACAGGTTCTTCACTAAACAAATATAAGTAATATAAATATATAAATTAATAAAAGTAATATAAATATAAGTAATATGTCCTATACAGAATGCCTCAATGCCATATCCCTCTATTCCATTTGCTACAGGCTTTTGAGGAGAGATGGCATTGTCAGACCCCACTCTGATGGACCTCCTGCATATCCACAAAACAAACGGTACTATAATTATCCATTCTAAAGTCTTAAACCTTGCTTGTGATATAAATAGGACCTGCTGGAGAGCTAGGTATGTATCCTAGAGATGACCCCATCTATGGAACAGTCTCCCCATCCATGTGAAGCAGAGTTCCTCCCTAACTCAATTCAAGTGCAACTTGGACAATTGGATGGAAAACTGGAAATTCATCCCTGGTTTGGCACCTACATCTCTAATACAAGCAGGTAACCTGTAAATGGTTCATCGCCCACTCTCATGCTTACACTTATCTCGGGATGCATGGCTAGGCTTAAAAAGGCCATTGTGGTCATTAGCCTAGTAAAACCTATGAACCTAAGAGAGACTGCAACATTTTGAGGCTGAAGAAAAGGAAAAGTGGTGACAATACGAGAGGGAGATGTTGACTATTTGTCAGAGTCATGGAGGTAATGGTGAAGGGAATAACTGGACCCCAGAAACAATAAAGGTCAGTAGATTTTCAGAGGGAGATGACTTTGATAGTTTTATTCATATATTTTAAAGAGTATGTAAACAGTATAATGTTGGCCAAAAGCTCTGGGTACAGTTCCTGACCCCCCCTTACTCCATGGTAAAGCTGTAACTGCTGTTTCTAAATTGTCTGATACTGATTGTTTAATCTATGTTACAGTAAAACAATGTTTACTAGACCGTTTTAAGTTAACACCGTAAGCTTGCAGAAAAAAAGTTTCGTGAGCATAGATGCAAGGCAGATGAAAGTGTATCTGATTATATTGCTGAGTTAAGGACTTTCTTTCATAGGTGGGTGAGTGGGTGTGAGGTCACCACTTTTGAAAGGCTGGCAGACCATTTGGTGAGGGAACAAGCCCTTAGCACTTTGTCTGATGACAAGAGAATCTGTTTGGCAGATCGAGAATATAACTCTGCAGATGAGCTGGGGAGAAAAGGAGATCTCTACTTAGCAAGCAGGGTATCATTGCACAAGAAGGGGATACTCAGTGCTGCACATGGATATAAAGGAGCCAATGGTGGGCAGCCTAAATCACTCCAACAGAGTCTACCAGTAACAGGAGAAGCCACTAGTTCAGGTACATGGCCAGGATCAATGGTTAGATATTTTAAATGTAACCAGAGGAGCCATGTAGCATACAAATGTCCACTGAAGCAAGGTGGGGAATAAAAGGTAAGGGAAACAGCAAGTGGAAATAAACAGTGTGCCAGAAGTAAGTTGTCTGGAGATAACAGAGGTACGAAACTATCAACAGAGTTTGTATCCTATCTTAGTGGATAGAAGACAGGCCACTGCTAAGAAAGACACAGCCTCTGCCATAACCATTGTGAAACCTGCAGTGCTTAAAGAAGAGTAGTAGCTGCTTGGACAGTCCATATCAATAAGAGCTTTAGGAGGGACCCCATTCCAAATACCTTTGCCCAAGGTTTTACCTTGACTGGGAGGGTGGAAAAGGGAACAAGCATGTAGGTGCGTTTGATGATATCAATGCAGATGTCTTAACAGGGAATGATTTTGATAATGTAGTACCTTCTATGCATGCAGTTATATGCAGTCAGGCTTGGAGACAGGCAGAAAGGTCTGATAGTCAGGGGGAGGGTCCTGACAGACCCCATGCCTGAAGTTGGCCCTGATGATGTGGTTATTTCAGAGAGGGAGTTACCTTGCAGCTGTGAGCATGAAAGTGGACCACAGCTGTTGGTAGGTAATGATGTTCCCATGGACAAGGTGACTGCAAGGATAGAGGTGAGTGGTAGTACCAGGTTGACAGGGAGGCTCCATTATGAGAAGATACTAGGCTTCCTGTGGAGGGGGAAGCTGAGAAGGGCCACAAAAGTAGAGCTGAGACTGGCACAGTGCAGCTTTCAGACCCTGCCTTACAAGACTTGAGGGAGTAGCTACGGAGACACCTGCCGCTCAAGGAAAATATGAGTCTGTATACTGGGATAAAGGGTTACTGTGCAAAGAGTGGACCCCTGGGGGAGAAATAGAGGGTAGGGTAATACAGCAGTTGGCAGGGCCCAAAGTCTACCATCTGGCACATCTAGACATAGTTGATATCATTCCTTTTGCAGGTCATAAATCATACCAAAAGTTACAATATCCAGACTTTCTATTGGTCTTGGATTGCAAGGGATGTAACAGGGTACTGCAGGAACTGTAGGCAGTGTTAAAAGGTAGGCAAACAAGAGACAAGGCCAAAGCTCCACTCATGACTTTGCCTATGATTGAGGAGCCATTTCAGAGGGTAGCTATGGATATTATGGGGCCTCTGAGTACCCTAGGTCCCACAGTGAAGAAGTATATCCTAGTAGTAGATTATAATACCAGATACCCTCAGGCAGTGGCTCTGTCCTCCATAGAGGTAGAGAAGGTGGTAGAGAAGGTGGCAAATGCTTTATTAAAGATTTCAGCAGAGTAGTCTGCCTGAGAGAAATACTGACTTGCAGAGCTGCCAATTTTATGTTAGTCCTGCTGGCTTGTTTGTGGAAGTGTTGTGGGGTGAAGCCACTAAAGACCACCCCTTCCATCCCCTTACTAATGGCCTTGTGGAGAGGTTAAACTCTACACTAAAGACCATGCTATGGGCATTTGCAAATTAGTTTAGGAGAGAGTGTGACAAATATTTGCTCTGTCTACTGTTTGCATACAGAGAGGTATCCCAGGAATCCAGAGGCTTTTCATCCTTTGAGTTACTGTATGGACATAGGGTGAGGGGGCCTTTAGACTTAATTTGTGATGAGTGGGAAGGTGATTGTGAATCCCACAAGGAGTCTGCTGTGTCATATGTCCCAAACTGCAGGACAAGGCTTAGGGAGCTTATGGGTTTGGCCCAGAGGAACCTGGCAGGAGCCTAACAGCAGAAAAAGGTCTGGTATGACAGGAATGCTGGAGACCAAAATCATGTTGTGGGACAGCAGGTTATGTTGCTCATTCCTGTCAAACACAGTAAGCTGCAGGCAGCTTGGGAGGGACTCTATAAAGTGGTAAGGAAAGTCAGTGATGGTAACTATATGGCAAACCTGATAGGCAGGAGGCAGGGGCACAGACTGTATTACGTTAACATAGTTAAGTTTCAGCATGTCAGGGAGGTCCTAGGCAGACTGCAAAGAGCAGGACTGACCATTAAGCCTAGTAAGTGTTAGGCAGATATGGCAGAGGTCACTTACTTGAGGCATAAAGTGAGGAGTGATAAGAATAGGCCAGAACCTGCCAAAGTGGAAACTATCCAGGTATGGCTTGCCCCTGTTACCAAAAAGCAAGTGAGAGTATTCTTGGGAACAGCAGGGTACTATAGAAAGTTTATACCCAATTATAATACAATAGCTGCTCCCCTCACAAACCTGACAAGGAAAAACAGGCCAGATAAGGTATTGTCTACCCCAGCCTGCAAGTAGGCATTCCAAAAGCTTAAAGGGGCTTTGGAAGGATCCCTTGTATAAGCTAGTCCAGATTACAGCAATGCCAATGCAGTTAGATTCTCAAGACAAGGTATAGGTTAATGTGTTCCAAAACAGGCCCATTTCTCTCAAGCAACAAGTTTCAAGGGTCACTTGAAAAACTAACTTGAGTTTTCAAAGAGGGGAGAGAAGTGACATTGTGAGGTGTTGCCAGCTGTACCAGGAGAAGTGAGACAGTGCATGTGCGGCATATGCCAGCATGGCTGTCTGAAGTTTTGTAAATAATCTTATGTCATTTGCCTATCATAATGATTTGTACAGATGTTTGTATTAAAAATGTATTTGTAAAAGTTGCTTATGTTAAAAATGCTGCAACAGAATCGTAACAGAGTTCTGAATGTGCATTGTGCCAGAGTCACAGAGTGGCTAGATGTAATATCATTCTATAACCAGCTGAAGGATGGAACTCTGATAGCAGCAGTTTGAGGCTTGTATTTGTTTTTCTTTGGAATCTGATATAAAAGATATGTGTCAGTTATCACAGTTCAGTTGTTCAGCTGTTGAGTCAGTTCAGTTAATGTGTAGTATCTCATCTTGCCTTGTGGAAGTGAGCATCTCAGCAGTATATCTTGCGTTGCAATAATAAATGAGTTAACTAGGGACAGTTTCTCATTAGTTCAGTTAGGGAAAAGTACATTGAGATCTGTTTAATATTATTTCTTTTTCTGCAGCTGTGAGATTCTTTCCAACTGTATTATTTTTATATTCCATGTGACTGAAAACTCTGATGTTTATTGCAACTAAATATTAAGTATTCTCCTGTTTTCTATTTTATTATCCATTATTAACTATTTTATACTTTTTCATTGTGGCTGGACTATTAGAGAATGCTTTTAACATCTTGAGACTACTTGTGCTTACTTTACTGACACTGTGGCCACTCCAGTGAGCCTTACTGCTTTGGTCATACTCTATCATTTATATCAGTACTAATTTGACACACTGTTATTGGTTACACTTTTTAAGAGCCTTAGAGTATCTGACTGGTGGCAACAATCTACCTTATAGTCTTGAGAGAGGGGACACAGCTGGTGAATCTTTGCCAGCCTTTCTCAGGGGTGTGTGTGTGTGTGTGTGTGTGTGTGTGTGTGTGTGTGTGTGTGTGTGTGTGTGTGTGTGTGTGTGTGTGTGTGTGTGTGTGTGTGTGTGTGTTTGTGCATGTGTGTGTGTGTGTGTGCGTGTGTGTGTGTGTGTGTGTGTGTGTGTGTGTGTGTGTGTGTGAAATCAGATATTCAAGTGTGTGTGTGTGTGTGTGTGTGTGTGTGTGTGTGTGTGTGTGTGTGTGTGTGTACCAGATACTTAGAAATGGGACACAGTGTTCTCCAAGGTGGGTTTTGTTTGGGATATGGAGAGACAGAGCGTCCAGTCCCAGTGAAGCATGTTCCCTGTGTGCTCTTGGTGAAAATTGTGCTTGATGTAGAGAGCTGCATTTGAAATACTGTGTAAATCCATTCTTGTTTTCAGTGACCACCTCTCATTGGTGTCAGTGGTGAGGATGGGAGCTCCTTGATTACTGGCTCGGGATAAAGAGGGGCCATCACATATGCGTTAATTCCTAGGTCATCAATTAATGAGAAATTATAATATCCGATATTTGTATACCTGATGATGAGTTTAGAAATCTGACCATCTTCCTAGACAGTTTATAGATGTGATCAATAGCTGATGACACCACAAAGGAAGGCATATATCAGATACCAAAACACAAAATTAGAAGGGACTATGGAAGCACTATGAAGCAAGGAAGTCTGTGTGCAGCATAGTTACAACTGAACTATCCTATATGGAGTACTTTGAAGTCTGCAATCTGTTCAAAATATTATAATCACTGTCTCCTCATATTGTTGCCACTCAATCTTTCCATAGAGCAGCAGCGAGGTTAAGAGCAGTAGTGTGAGGGACAGCACACTAACGTGGCTGAAGGCAAAAATTCATGTGAAAATAAAAGCTTAGAAGGAATGCGGTTTGTAGCCCTATTTTTGCTGAAGATTGTGTGCTGGCTGTCATGGTTTTGTGAAGGCAAAAACTCCCCAGTTTTTGCCATAAGCTATGTACTGCCATTTACCATGAGTTACAGTTGCTCCTTGGTGTCAGGCATCATGCAAATGTTGAGGACAAAGAGTGATGAAACAGAAGGGGGAAGAGAGAAAGTAACTGGGAGACAGGGAAAGAGATGTGAAAAGAGTTTTGTGTGTAGGCCATTTATGCAATGTGTTACTATTAGGTTTATCATCATAATTGCTTTGTCATGCTCTGTAAATTAAACTGTTTCCAATATGGAGCAAGCAAATGTAGAAACATGATAAAGACATAAGCAGGGTAATGGAGGGTTAATAACATATGTAGCCAACAGTTTTACACACACACACACACACACACACACACACACACACACACACACACACACACACACACACACACACACACACTGTTAAGATGAAAAAGTATTTAGACAATGTTTGACATACTTCAGGATTCAGACCCTTGACAGCAGTCTACTGACCTGAACAATACACAGGAACTCATACTTCAGAAAGTTAAAATCGCACATTTCAAGGACACTGACAAAAGACTGAAGAAATGGAGAATGCAGACATCCGGCTTCATGACATAAAGAGAATTGAAACATCCCATAAGGTGTACATTACATCTATCAGTCAAATAAACATGTTAGAGTAACTTTCTTGAGATAGTGCTATCAGTCTGTATTTCTGTAATGAGCAGATATAAGCACATTTGTGCAGAGATAATGGTGCTATTGAGGTTAAAGATAAAATCTTCAGTTTTTGCTATAGGATGTCAACTGTTATTTCCCATCAGTCAGCACTGGTGCATGATGCCAAGTGTTGCACAAATTCTGAGGTCAAAAAAAAAGTTTTTTTTTTTTTTTGTTTTTATTTTCAATCAGCCATCTCTGGCCATGTATATTGCATGAGATTCTATTTATTAACCCAATTAAACAGGACAAAAATAGGTGTATAGGACAGTGTTGAAAATTTGAAGAGGGGCAAGCAGAGGGTAGGACACAGGGAGAAGAATAAAGGAATCGGCAGGATGGTGGTGGTAGAGTATCATAGGTATCCACTACTTCACAAAATAAATGTATGCTTAGAAGCAAGCATACCCCCTGACATAATACTGCAACATCCATCAAATGCATACTGAACCTCAGAATACTCAGCTATCATGAATGCAGAGAGTCACCACATCAGGGATGGAATGACAACAATTGACTATTGTTGTACAGCCCATTAAAAAAATCCATTGTGTCACTTTTTACTTTTTTTTGTAGACAGAGGACTAATAGGGAAGATGGTGAGATATAAGTGATTAAGGTACATAGGACAGGGTAGGCTAGGTATCAGGCACAGACATTCAGGGCATATAACATAGACATGGTGGTGATGGACACAAAAGGTTGGGGGCACCATGATTGGGATTAGGTTGGAGATACTGGAGGTGCATCCATCACCAGCATAAGCACAGTAAGAATCTAGTCTTTACCCTCAGAACTGTCATCACGTTCTCCTGCTGCAGATTCCAGAGTCAGTGCTGGATGTGGCATTAACTTTGCAATTCAGTTCAGTTCTTTTTCTACTCTGTAGATTCTGGTACTGAGACCCCTCTCCATAATGTCCTCCACCAGTCTTGCCAGTTCTGATGGGTGATGAAATTGCCACTTACAGTAGCATTACTCCTAGAGCATACAACTGTACCACAAGGGCAGAGGTACCTGACACAGTCGAAGAAAGTAGTGCAGGAGTTGTGGAGGCAATGCAGACAGTTTGAGACCAAGATGTGAAAGTGTCACCGCAGCAACCTGTGGAGGTATAGCGGTCTAATTCCCAGTAATCAATATAGCTCCCTATCTTATGGTCATTTGTGTTGCAGCAGCAGCAATGTTTCCATACAAAAAAAAAAAGAGATACATAGGGCTGAGGAAAGAAAACATATTTAATAGCAGCAACGCAATGTCAGAGTAACATTTTAAAATTTAAACAAATATACACATAACTATGGTGACCTTTGTCAAATCCAGATATGATGTGAAGACATACATGTGTCACAAAATACATCAAGCTCAATGCTATTCTATAAATTGGGTAAACCGTTTGGTGACTATGGGATAGCTAATATATGCATTCTAAATAAAAACATCCATTTACAAATATAGAATATTTAATGTTGCTTAATATTGCAGAAACTGTTTTAATATACTGTTCTATACTAAAAGTTAATTGCTGCTGCTAGGAATTCAACAACCACACAGCTAATTTGATACACATTGCCTAATAGAATGATCATGAACTTTTGAAGCAGGCATGTATGCTTGATATATAGTAAGGTATGCCCACTCTGTTGTGTACATTTCAAGCTCATATAAACTGCTGCCTTGACATTAAATAAAATTAAATGCATTTCAAATGTGTCATAAGCTTGTTTGCATTCATACGAGTCATATCTATCCTATGCCTCTCTGAGGTGAGGCAGTCTTACCTGATGCATATTCTTATCTCCAGCTATGTCTTCAGCAGCTGTATAGAGCAGAAAGCAGACAAAAGGTAGTATAATGAGTAAGTATATTGTCTGGCCAATTCATGATATTTTATTGACTAGTGAAGGGCTACTGTACTTACACAGCTCAAGGGTGTCAGCAATTTTAAATTCTTTCTCCTGCTGTCTCAGGAGCTCCTGATTGCACGTCTTCATGTCACTATAATGCTGACAACATTGTTCCCAAGTGCATGAAATGCATGGGGGACAGCCTTAGTCAAGCTATTCCAACTCTCAGTCTTGTATTGAGTACTGGTGTATTCCTCCTGCAGAAGTCAACAGCTGTAGTGCTTTACAAGGAGTGCCAAAAGATGCTGGAATCCTCTTGATACTACTTTTGGGCCCTAAATTGAGCACTACCTTCACCTTTGCCTGCCATGTCATCTGAAGGATGCCTAGAAATATGGCAGTGAATTGGCACCCATTTTACATCTTGTGTAATGGACAACCTTGCCAAAATGCATTTGCCAAACTGAAAGTACAGAAACGGCCTGGCAGAAAAGGTGGGTATGATTCCTTCCAAATACACTGTAGATATGAAATACGACAGTGAAAACTGTCCATGCGTGATGCTGACTGTATTTACATATGATCCACTGTGAAATCCTCAAATACTTTTCTGATAATATTTGAATTACATTTCAAAGGATATGTTGTCATTTCTAAACATGTTTGCTGTTAAGGTGATTGGTAATCATAAGTACAGTGCTCTGACAGTGATATGACAAGACATTAATTCTATGATGGCAGTAATCCATGTTGATAGGAGATAAAATGGAATGGATAGGGACATAATGGGTTGATGGGGCATACAGACTACAAGCTTGACTAATACCACCTGGGAATTGAAGCCATGACTAAAAAGAAGCTACAAATTATAAATGGTATTTATCAGCTGTTAATGCCGCAGGAGAACTAATGTTTTAAAGTTGTTAGTTTAGGTGTAATAACTTCAACATCAGTGGAGATCCAGTTTTGACAAACCTCGATGTGTTTGACTTTCATTTGTTATATTACTGGAATTATATGTAAAAGTCAGTATTTATTTATGCAAATCAAATTTGTATGCTTTGCATTGCATGAACAGAGTAAAACATGTTGGCTAGGTGCCATACATACTTTACATGTACATGACTTAACTGTCCTGCACACCTAAAACTTATAAGTGTTGAGTCATATTTCATACAATAAATATTGTCAGATTATACAACAACAAGTGTAGTTTAAATCAGCTATGATAACTGTTATGTTTAACATACTGGACACAGATTACAATTGACTTATTTAGCAATCATTGCACAGATATGAATTTAAATTTTGTAATTGTCAGTTGTCATTCATGTTTAATCCCTAATAATCATTCTGTGACACTACTTATTCTGATCAGTAAGTAAAATTATCTGGATTTGAACCTTGCATTGCCTACTCTGTTTCTCCAAACTTACTACATTAACACCTTGAGCCTCAAAGGTGTATTTTCTTCACTCAGTACTGCCTACAGTGCATGAGAAGTGCACCACCACCAGTCTCATTTCTGTTACTGATGATACCCCAAATTAAAATTTTGAGTTTTTACCTCCAGATGTGAGCTGCTGATGACTGGTAGTGACGGCTAACAATTAACAATGCACAATGTTAAGTGTCACACAAATGCAGACACTAAAAAAAATCAAAAATGCAGAAAGTAGCTAGCAATGAGTCTAGTACCTATGGAATTCCACTGACAAATTACATCTTTTAACAATGTTTGGCACATGATGTA
Source organism: Protopterus annectens (assembly GCF_019279795.1). NCBI lineage: Eukaryota > Metazoa > Chordata > Ceratodontiformes > Protopteridae > Protopterus > Protopterus annectens. The sequence continues at coordinate 542,869,442 of NC_056730.1, read as the reverse complement.
TTCCATTTCTGTTAGATGTAATGTTGTTTCCTGAAGAAGGGGTCACCCAGGAGAATCCATAAGCTAACTTTGTGCATAGCATATACAAGTAAGAATTGCATATTTTTAAAGGAGATGGCTTACCATCATGAGTACTACTTATGAAATATGGATGATTAATGAATTGAATTAATGAATTAATGAATCATCATGAGTTTATTCACAAAGCTATTAATAAATCAAAAAATGATAAATGAAGCAGGATAAATGCCAATGTGTCACTACAATGTTGACAAAAACTCTACATCAGATTTCCACTATTACTTTTCCCACTCTAAACCCTGGCTATCCATATGTATATCCATTCCTGCATCAATTCACTGCCTCATAACTTGATCAACAAAAGTGTGTGCCATTTTAAATAACATACTTTTAGCATGCAAGTCCAAAACCTACAAAATTACATTTATCCTACATATATCAAATTAGCTCATATAATTCTACCAGTTTGCCAGTATCTTAACTGTAAAACATACAGTTTGATATTTAATCAACCTGTAAGGTCAAGAAGCAGTTTTTACTAATCCACAACCATACTGCCCAAGCAATAAACTGTCAACATCAGTGCCTCTGAATCCACTCGCATTAAAACATTATCTCATATCAAACATAGCACCAACATCTGAGATCAGTTAACCAATAGTTATGCATCAACAGTAAGTGCTGATGTAAGTAAAATGATGATGTGGAGTGGAAAATAATTATTAACTCTACTGAGCTGTGTAATCTTTTAATCTATTAAGCAGAAAAAGACATGAAAATAAACATCACTTCCTCATACCTGTATTGCAAGCTATACTCTGTTCCTCAGACATCTGGTCAGTTCAATTATATCAACAATTATTTTACCTCCATTCAACATCACAACAGATATCATACTTCATATAGCCTCAAAGCATACTGTAGATTAATATAGTTGAGGAAAGCAACTAAAATTATTTAAATAATTGCATTTAGTAATTGTCTAGCATAATCCTATGCCAATCATAATAACAACTCTTATAGCCTGGTTTTAAAAATGACCCTGATAATTGAGGTTGCCTAATAAATAGATTAAGATTAAAATGAGAAAACCTATTTTAGTCACTGCTCAGCTTCCTGAATTCAAAAGAACTACTTCTCAGTACCATCTCAATCACCACTATTGCACATTGCATAATCATGGTATGGAAATAAAGCTTAAGAGTCGGGTTATTGTTAAAAACTTTATTGTGGTCTTATCAGATATCTTGAGTCTGTCACCCTAAATACACTGTAACATTGTAACCATACTATTCTTTAGCTTTATTTAACCAAAACATGAGTAGCAGCATATCTTATAATCTTCCAATAATATTAAACAGTATCAAACGTAACCTCATATGAGATGATGACATCTATGAGACTAAAATAATTTCTGTGCATCAGTGTGAAATTCTTCTTCTTCTTCTTTCAGCTTTTCCCTGTTAGGGGTCGCCACAGTGGATCACCAGTCCACTCATGATTGGCAGTGGAGTTTTACAGTGTCGAGTTGCCAGCCCAGTGCCCAACCTTCCACAGAAGGCACATACATGCACATACTCACACCTAGGCCAATTTAGAGTGTCTAATCCACCTACAGCATGTCTTTGGGATGTGGTAGGAAACTGGAGTACCCGGAGGAAACCCGCACGACCACAGGGAGGACATGTAGACTCCAAACAGAAGGCAGATCAGCTGAGGATCGAACCAGAGAACCTTTTGTCATGAGGTGTGCATCAGTGTGAAATACTCCTAAGCAATTGAACATCTATGTTTCCATGCCCACTTCGAGCAACCACAGAAGCCACATTATGCTTATTTTAAAAAAGGGAGTTTTGAACCCAAGCATTATATCACTCTATTCTTTAACTTTATCTAATGAAAACATGAATAGTAGCTTATCTTATAGTCTATTAAATAATGGTCCATAGTACTGAATATGACCTTTTACTTTGACACTACCTGTGAAATTTAAAAACATGGTGTCTTATAAAACATACTCTTGCAAATTATGCCTCTTTGCCTCAGTGACCACAAATAACCACAATATAAAGAGAGAGAAATTTGGAACCCAATATCACAAAACTAAATAAACTGGATAAAACACATATCAATTAAAATAAACATCTTTAACTTATATCTTTTTTACCATGTTTACTGGTAAATCATCTGTACTAACTCTTGATGTTACTTCTTTTATGAATATAAAAGTCCTACATAGATGTATAATTGCTTAAGAGTATTTCACACTGATGGGCATAAATAATTTTAGTTTCATAGATATTAGCATCTCGTAAGAGGTTACATTTGATATTGTTCTTATATTCACAAAACACTGTTATAAACCACAGCTATGCTGACTACTAAAAGAGCTCCATTGCAACAGCAACAGTTTCAAATGATGTGCACACACACACACACACACACACACACACACACACACACACACACACACACACACACACACATGCACACACACATGCACACACACATATATGCATACATACACTTAACTTATTATTTTTTTGCTAGCTACACTAGAATAGAGGGATAAATTCCTAATTACAGTCCAGGTAAGCTACCTTCAGTTAATGGCTAAGGTACCAGCTGGTACCACTGAGAGGTTGAGGGGAGTTAGAGATCACATTCTCCAGCTATATTATCTGCATTGTCAGGGCTCAATGTTGCCCATATCAGTGAAAAAAACAGAATTATAAGATCATGTGTGTGCACCATACCCCTCAGCTGTCCTGATTTTTACAGAATGTTCATATTTTTGCCTGATATTGTTAGTCTGTTCTTTATGTATGTTTTTTCTGGCAAATCAATGAGAATTTAAGTCACTAAATAATGACATACATTTGAGTTTCAAACTTCATTTCCATCAGAAAATGCATGCTAACACAAATAAACTCAGAAAGTTGATAGTATAACAGGATAAGAGTGATATTTTAAATATGTTCCTACTTTTGGCTTTGGTCCCTCCATTACTTTAGGCTATATCCATATTTCTTGTGGTAAGAAGTTGAGGGGTATGGTATGAACCCAGATGGGGTGTCCATGTGTTGAACTTGATGTCTAGTATTGCCGATGATACACCAACAAGTGGAGGTGGAAAGCTGTTTGCCTACAAGTAACACTAATACAGTCTCACCAGCATTCTGTATTGTCTGACCTGGGATGCTTGTACCCTTCAGTTTCACATCTCAGCCTTCTCACAGCCATGGACTGAATGTGGCCTATAGGAGATGATTCAGTAGCAGTTGCACCTATGGAGGCGACAGTTGCCTCCTGCAACTTCACTAGTGTGTGTGCTCTTAACCTCAATATGCCATGTCACTGTTCAGTTGGAACACAAGCCATAGAGTACACTCACCATCCCCACGGTGCTATTAGGAGCAGCCATCTGTGCCTGATTCACTAACCTGAACATCTGCAGGATAATTCAAAATGTCATAACCATAGCAGGGACAGTCTCTAAATCATGGTGGTACTGCCCCTCCTATGCCTATCCCCTATGATAGGTAAACACACCTCTGAGTCAGTATACCTGTCAGATGCTAAGTAGAAATATGACTCTGTCATTGTCCATGTGGGTGTGAATGACCTGAGACATACCTCCCTGGACTACATGAAAAGAGACATGGAGGAGCTCTTGGATTATGTAGCTCAGGCAGGTATGACCCTAGCCCTGAGCAGCCTCCTACCATCACCCAGAATGATACCACAGTACAAGCAGAAAATGATTGATTTCAACAATTGGCTAAGTTTCTGGTGTCAGTCTAAGGGGATCCAGTATCTGTCTACCTGGGATGACATGACTGACACACCTCAATGCTTTGCCAGAGATGACCTGCATCTGTCACCCCTGGGGTTTTGGATACTGGCCAAGGCTCTTGCCACCCCTATAGTGCCTTTTTAGGATGTGTTCCAAAGATCAAATTATCACCATAACAGCTACAAACAAATGCAATCTGAGGGTCATGCTGCTCAATGCTAGAAGTCTAAATCTCAATAAGCAATTGCTCAAAGCACTCCTTAAAATGGAGAACCTCAACATTTGTGCTGTAACAGAGACCTGGTTCAAGGCAGCAGAAAGCACCCCTGCACTACCAGGCTATAACTCATTCCACACCTTTCAGCCCTAGAACTTGGACCAAAGCTCCAAAGGCGGTTGTGTTTCCATATTCATAAAGGATGTGCACACCTCCAGACAAGTAGCCCAACATAACACATCAGAGATACTTTAGGTGCAGTTACCATTGGGTAAGACCTCGATTCAGGTTGTATCCTGCTAGAGGTCCATAACCATGTCCAAAGACTAACACTTCATGTTCCTAAGCACCCTGGAGAATATTAGGGTCTAACCTAACACTCTCATACTGGGTGACTTCAACTACCCCTTCCATTAACTGGGAAAACTACTCATGTACCAATATACTTGCCCAATGTTTCCTGGAATTCATTACTTCCAATGCCCTGGACCAACTCATTCTTACCTCCACTAGAGGTAGCAACATCCTTGACATGGTCATTACTAACATGGGTAACCATTGCTCTACACCAATAGTCAACTCCTCCCTGGTTAGATCCAACAACAAACTAATCACCTTGGAAATCCCCCCCCCCCCCCCGCAAAGGTAACCATCATAAAAACTTCTCCAAAGCTAACTTTGGGCTCCTAAAACAGAGGTGGCTAACTTCATTGCACTCATGCAAATGGAGAATAGTTGCATGACTACCAAATCATACACCAATACACTGTACGAACAAGTACACAAATGCATGAATCTCATCATACCCAATAGAACCAAGACACTCTCCTCCAAAAAATGGAAGCCAAGCTGATGGTCTCCTGCCATACACAAACTCTACAACAGAAGGAGGAAACTTATGCAGAATAAGGTGAAGTCCCAAGGCTGGAAATACTCCCTTATCGGCCTCAACAAAAAGTTGAGATCTCTCATTAAATCCTCTAAAGCTAGTTATGAAAACAGAATTACAGCAGATAGTAAAGACAACCACAAGGCCTTCTATAGTTATGTAAAGAATCCCCATGGCAATTCCCAGATTTGCTCTGAGCTACTGCACAATGGTACCTCCTATACTGAGCCAGCAGATATTGCCAATATACTGGCCGACAGATTCAGTGCCAGCTTTACCTCTTTCCCCCCAAAGGACCAATCACAATGCCAGTAGATTGCCAGACACCCAGTATTACTGCCACACAGGTTAAAACAGTACTGTCCAAGGCCAAAAATACAGCTTCTATGGGACCTGGCAATATCCCTGGTTGTGTTCTATATGAACTACAGAGTGAACTGGCACCTCACCTGTGTGCCCTGCTCAATCACAGCCTCACCTCAGGCTTTGTCCTTACCGAATGGTGCACTGCTACAGTCATCCCTCTCCACAAAGGAGGAGTGACTACAGACTATAAAAACTATCACCCCATTAGCCTGATGAGTCTGATGTGCAAAGCTATGGAATGCATCATTGTGGACCTAGTAAACAAAGATATAGGGAATCTTCAAACTCTGAATCCCACACAGTTTGGCTTTGTGAAGGGTAAATCATGCCTGCTCAACCCGGTCAACTTCTTTGAGTCAGTCACCAGAGCTGTGGATGAAGGCAAGGTGGTTCCTACAGCCTACCTTCATCTGGCCAAGGCCTTTAATACCATTCCCCACTCAGTAATCATAGAAAAACTCACTAAGCTAGACATCAACCCCTATATCACTAGGTGGGTTGCAAACTGGCTCACAGATAGAACCCACAGTGTGAAAGTAGCTGACTCCAAGTCTGACTGCGACCAGTCATGAGTGGAGTCCCACAGGGTTCGGTCCTGGGTCCTCTCCTGTTTGGTATCTATTTCTCTAAAGTCCATGAAGGGACTCTGGCTGACAATGTTCACAGATGATTGGAAGTTGGGAGATATTATTAATTCCCCAAATGATATGGACATCCTACAGAAAGGCCTCACTGAGAACAACGACTGGTGTCAGAACCATGGCCTTAAGCTCAATGCCAAAAAATGTGTTGTCATCTCCTTTGGGAAAAACCCAGTTCCCATGAAATACCACATCAATGGTAGTCCACTGAACACAAAAGGCATTATAAGAGATCTGGGAACACAGGTTAACTGCAGCCTCTCTTCTGACCACAACATTGCCACTGTGCTCAGAAAGTCCTTCTATGTGGCACATCTCATTACTAAGGGTTTTGCATCCAGGAAGAAAGAGGTCATTGTCTCCCTCTACCCTTCCCTCATTAGGCCAGTCATCGAGTACAATGCCCCATTTGGCACGTACCTCACTAGATACCTGCAGCAACTGGAGAGACCGCAAAAGTTCCTCACAAAGAGGATCATAGGCCTTAAACACTTGTCCTATATGGACAGACTCAAAAAACTCAAACTATTCTGTCTCATATCACCTACTTAGAGGCAATCGCTGCTTGACTTACAAAGCCATATCTGACCCAGCTCTGTTATTAATGCTACGTGTAAAGAAATCCCAATTCCTCCACACCACATGCTCCAGAGACCTCAACCTCATTACCACAATCAACAGAACATGCTGGAGGAACAGGTTCATAACCCAAAGATTGCCCATGCTATGGAATAGACTTCCCATACATGTCAAACAAAGCACCTCACTGGCCCTCTTCAAGAGAAATCTTGATGAGTGGGTGGGAAATAGAAAATTCACCCCAGGGATCACTCCAGTGGCTCTACTCGACAGAGGCACTGGGAACTAAGGTCAGGTTGCATGATGCCAGGGTAATGCTATGGGCTAGGCTTGTAAAAGCTCCAGGGCCATTAGCCTAGTACCCACCTATGAACCTAAGAACCTATGACTGTCAGTCACAGAATGTCTAGCATACACTGGTGAGGTTGTATGCTCTGTCAGAACCTCTACAACTGTAATGGTGGATGTAGGTGTCCACCTCCTTCTGTGGTGTTGAAGATGTTGCTATTCTGTTGCCAGACTAAGCTACTTGCATGTTGGCATCCTTGACAGACTGAGGTGTTCTGCTGACCACATTTCAATGCTGAAAATACATGAAACCATTGTCAGCCCACCCTCTGTGGTTCTATAATTCCCTGTAGCACTCACATTGCTAAACATGAAAATGTGACTAGAGCATGCACTTTTAGACATACCTTGTTGTGCAGGTTGTTGCAGCTGCAGACCAGAAGTGCCTGAAAGAGCAGATGGTCAGGTAGGCCTTGATCAATCCTTGTCTTCAAACATCCCGCGATGTGTGCTATTAATAATATGGTGCTTTCCTTACTTATACACAGTTGCTTGTTACCAGCCCACATCCCACATGCAAGCCACTCCCAAGTATGAGGAACCACTCCCCCTGTCCAGCACTTCTGTGTTAGTAGACCACAACCTGTAGTTAGTCTGTCTGTCACAATGCCACATCTTTGTTCTACATGGAGTATTATATCAGAAACTCTTAATCACATCTGTTGTAGGAACATATGGCCACTCACAGCATGCATACCCTACACCAGCCCTTCTTAGATCTGGTCCTGAACATAATTTAAATTTTTCTGCAGCATCTTTGACCAGAACAGATATTTCTTGTGTATAGTAGGTCTGCAGTAGCACTTATTTGTCTTAGCTGGGGAACTTTTAAAATGATTGCCACCCTCAGGTGACCATACTAGTATCAATACACCTCAAAGAAAAGCACAATATTCAGTGACATATATGCTTTGATGTGGTATGCTTACCAGCTGTGCATCTGCCCCCTCTTCATGTGTGTATTGTGCCCATTCCTCTTGTGGCATGTAATAACTACAGTTACCTATGCTCACAGTTTAAATCCCGGCATCAAGCTACAGTCAAACAGCACTGAGTCATGCCAGTGACATGGGGTCTCACTTACACCTACAACCCATTATTTGTTGCACTCTCCCTGACATTTACTAAAGAGTTTGTTGCCATTGTTGAGATGCTTTAGCAGGCAATGCTAATTCCTAAATTCTGTGAAGCTTTATATCTACAGAGGCTTTAGTCCAATCCCTGTATTTTGATGGCGCACAATAGTAATCACTATTGCACAAAATGTAAACAACAGTGCAGTTAATGCAATGGCTATTCTAATAAAAATAGATATCTCCGCTGTCTGTGAACTGCTGCTGGTGTGCAGTGAGCTACCCATAGATATCTGCATGAAACATTGATAGTACCATGAACATGAACCATGTGACTGGTATACTTAAGGATATGACAGGTGTACATGTGTAGTCCTGCAGTGCAACAGTGCATTATGTGACATGTGATTCCCAAACGTCTGCCTTTGTATACTGGTCTTTCATATTGCTCTATGAGTGGAATAAATATGTGGCCATGGCTGCATCAGCTATTTGAAAAAGCTGGCATGCCAGGAATAGCAGAATTTTCATATTCAACCTGCACAGAGGCTACAGTGAGTAGCTATTGAGCTACTATGATGACCATTTGAAGAATGTGGAAGCCGTGTGTAAAGTGGGTCAGATATTTGCATTACCTGTATTGGGGAGCAGTGCTATTATTGGTATGATTATCTGAGATAGTACCACTACAACCTGCTCCAAAAATGACAGACACAAATTCAGAAAAGAAAGCCAGAAATGTACAGTAAACATTTATTTAGTAACCATTTAAAAAGTTGGGACCCCCTAAAAGAGTCTCAAAACACAGAGAACAAGCTGATGAAAAAATGGACTTACATGTACTAAGTCTGAGATGGCCATTTATTGGGGCATTCCCCCTTTTCTGAGGTATGGCTATCTCAGAGCTAGTATATATAAGTTGGGGGCTTGCCCTTCCCCACACACTGGGGGATGCCGGTGGCCCGGTCCACTGCAATAAAATATGTTTAAAGGAGAAGAGAGATGTTTGAGATGAATTCTTCTGTAGTTTTGGTCTTTTTTTTTTTTTTTTTTGGCTTGTCATCATTTACATTTCAATAGGGAGCCATTTATTTTTGTGTATTGTACCACTGTTTTTTTTTACTATGTACAATGTTGTAAATTTATGCTGAACAACATGAACTTTGTTGTATAGTTGATGAGGAGGGTCAGCTAAATATGGCTAGATAACAGATAAGACAGGAGCACTTTTCCAAACAGTGGGAGGAATATGGCATTTTTGCTAGTGCAAGTACGACTGTGTTTAAGGCATATGTGTATGATCATTCCTTCCCATTGAGTTATCCATATGCAGGATCAGTTGTGAAAGAAGAGTAGGAGAGAATCTAGTCCCATTAGCCACTGCCAGTGGTTGCCTCTGATGCCACATCACTAATATGTTCAAGGTTGGTCTCTTAGTAATGCTTCTCTAGAAGTAACCTGGAGAGGTCACTGGTACCCTCACTGTCTGTCTGTCTCTATGGATGGGGTGAAGTTTCCTGCCTTGATGGTGGACTAGATGAGTTTCTGGTGGTCTTTCAACATTAGTTTAGGAGAAAGTCACTGCTGAGATACACCAACATCTGGGGAAGCCTTTTGGCATGTTTTGTGAGTCTGTGCAACTTGTAGGCCTTAACCATTTAGCCTCCATCAGTGACTGTTGCCTAGCTTTCTTCTTCTCTGGCATGGTCTGGTATCCAGACATGCCAGGCACTCACTTTCTTCCCTTCCTGGCATGTTCCCTCCATTATATATCATGCTATGTTCTTTGTTCATAGTCTGTGCCTCACCATTACTGTCTATCCATTCTTCTTTTCATCTTTTATGCAAGTACTGCCTTAGACTCTCTGTGTCTGTGTTCTACATCTGTCTGTCTGCTGGTGCTACTTGCCTTTCTCCCTCAACACCATTCACAGCTATCTCCCAGTTCTGTGCTCTCCTACCTTCCTTTTGTAAAACTTAAAAAGGGGTCTCTTTCCCAAAAAATAAAATAGCATTCTTCTCCCCTCAAACTTGTATATCTTGTGGTTACCCTTCTGCATTTATCTCTGCTAATTCTTCTTCCCTTTACTACTTTCCTAGCTATCTGATTTTGCCACCATTTATATTCAGAACAGGATTACCATTATGCTGTTCACACCCACATTGCTCTTTGTCTTGCCCCTATGCTTAATAGTGCTGCCCTCTTGGTATACCTAGGAGCTAGTTCCAGCTATATTGTGTTTCATTGTGTGTAGAAGGGTACATTGACTGTGCTATGTTAGCCTGCCTTAGCTGTGATGTCTGATAAGTCAGCCATCCACACTACTCATACCCTATCTTAGAGAAAAGCTGTCTGTTCTGTTATCACTGTGCCTCTTTTTATTTATGATGTCTTTACTTGGTATACAGACACTATCCCCTGCCTGTTATTATTGAGGTACTTCATGCAGTTACCTCCTTGAATATTAGCACTGAGCACACTAATGGTGGTTTAATTTCTCCAAGTCTTTTGGGTTTATAATACCACGATGGGAATGGACCCCATTCATAAGTCAGGGTACAATTAAAGTTCATGAAATTAGTATTGTTTCACTCTTATGTTAGCAAAAAGTGCTCTTCTCAGCACCCACATTGACTCTTACTGTAATTTATATACAGATGCATTCACTGGTAGCACATTTAAGCATGACAGTAAATTATTTTTTGTTACACCTGTTGCTCTTAGTACCATTGAAACTATCTGGGCATCTTTCTTCCATAAAGCTGTCATTTCTACCTGAAAATCCTAGTATATTATGCTTTCTGTCTCTCTATGTATGTAATACACTATACTCACTGGGTGTAGCAATTTCAATGGCTAATGCTACTTTTGTCTTTTTTCATGGACTACTATGTCCTGTTTTCTTGCATGTATTTTTTTAATTATTTTTATTGATTTTTAATAGTACAAATAATCACATACAGTTCTAAAAACAATTTAACACAATATTTTAATGCAAACTATATACAAAGTCCAAAATAGATACCAAATCTTCAAAAATATTACATTTTGTCTAATAATTTTTAAAGCTTTGTCCAGGCAATTTGTTTGTGAGTCACATTTGGGGAGTGCAACATACCACAAGTAATCTTAGCAAGAGATATAAATTAATTAAATGAGAGGTTATTTTTACATTTCCAATTTCTAGTGATAATTTTTCTAGCTATAGCAAGTAGAGTCCAAAGAAGATTCATTTGATTCAGTGGAACATACCTTGGCATTGGTGCATTAAAGAATATCATAGAATTAGAGATCGCACATCTGTCTAACCACAAAGCTTTAATAAAGTTTTTAAACTCCATCCAAAATGTTGTTATTGTTCTGCATTCTAGAAACATATGTGCCCAATCAGCATCTATTATCTCTTCACATCTCCAACATCTATTAGTATCTATCTTGTTTATTCTAGTGACTTTTTGTGGTGTAAAAAAACTTCAATGGATAAATTTCCATGTAAAAATTTTGAGGAAGAAGATGTATAATATATAGATTTAAGAATTAAAGTTTTATCATTGTTATGAATTTGTGAGTTATTGAGGTTGATCATATATTTCCATAAATTGTCTTCCGATATTAATAAATCTGATCTAAGAATGTTATAAAATCTCGACAATTAAATACCATTGTTATAACCTATATTAGCGAATTCAAATATGATAGATAGCTTTTTGGGAAGGTTTGTTATACCAGAAAAATTATATATTTTAGATTCCATAAAAATATATACTCTAAAGGTTTGTAAATTTATCCAGTTATTTTGGGAGACATTATACCTGGCTAAAAGATAAGTAATGTCATGAATATTATTATTATTACCTAAAAAATGATGCCAAAATATTAACCCATTTTCTTCTATAGTTTTTATTATTGCCATATTAAAGGAATCCAAACATCCCTTAGTTAGGATTATTGGAAACAATAAAATTGACAAATTATTATTCAAAAGATTCTTATTTGTTATTTTTTTTTAATTTTGCAAGATATACTTGATTATAGGGTTAAAATTTGAATTGTTGTGTTTATTGTTATAAAAGAATTCTTTAATTACTATAAAAAGCTTACTATTTTCAGAACAATCTATACTTTTGATAAATATATCAATATTACTGAATAGTATTGTTTTATGTAGATTTTTCCAATTAGAATGGTATTTTGGACAACCGCAAACTTACTATATTAAGAATAATGGCTTCAGTATAAAGCACAATGCTTGGAAAAGCAATTCTTTCGTCAGTCCAGTTTTATAATGCCAATCGTATTTAATCCTCGGTTTTTGGGGGTACCATAAGAATTTAATTAACAGAGTGTTTATGTGTTTTAGTTGCTTCCTAGATGGAGGAGTCAATAGTGTTTGAAGGATAAAAATAACTTTGGGTAATAAAATCATTTTTATCAGGGATAATCTTTCTTCCATAGTAAAGAACATTTTATTCCATCTATTAGTGTAATTTGTAATTGTATTTAACAAAATTTTATAATTAATATGTATAGTGTCTTTCCATTTAGGTTGAATATAAATCCCTAGATACTTCAATTTATCATTAGTCCAATTAACATTATTATGATTAGATAAAATGTTGTTTAACTTTTTATTAATAAGAACTGTTTCTATTTTGTTTTGGTTAAATTTAAAGTTTGAAATTTCCTCGAAGAATTTTAATGATCTAATAATATAATCAATAGAAGAATCAATATTTCCAATTGTTAATAAGATGTCATCTGCAAAGAGTAAAATTTTTGAAGAATAGTTCTTACCATCATCAAAACTTTTTATATTTATGTTGTTTCTTATAAAATTAACGAGTGGTTCTATTGATAGTGTAAATAATAGAGGAGATAGTGGGCAACCTTGTCTAGTGCCTTTTAGAATTTTGAGTGGACCAGATAAAAAAGCACCAATTTTAATATAGGCTATAGAATTTACGTATAATTTCTTTAATAAATTTAAGATATCAGAGGAGAAATTGTTTTCTTTTAATACCATGAATAAATATGACCAGCTAATAGAATCAAATGCCTTATCTAGATCTAAACTAATAAGTGCTAGTTCTTTTTTTTTTTTCTTATTTGCAAAATCTATTAATGTTAAAAGTCTAATAATATTATCCTGGACTTTTCTGTTCAGAAAAAAACCTGACTGATCATTGTTTATTAAGGTTGGCATCATTTAATTTAATCTATTAACTAAAATAGAAGTAAATATTTTATAATCTATGTTTAATAGAGAAATAGGATGATATGAGGAAACAAGTTTAGGGTATTTATCTTGCTATAGAATGGGAGAGATTAATGAATATTTCAATGAGGGGAAAATGTTATCACTTGTTTAAAACTCCTCAAGTGCTGTCACTAAAATTTTCAAAGCATTATCTAAAAACTTTTATATATTTCAGCTATTATGCCATCAAGACCTGGGGCTTTATTATTTTTAAGATTTTGTGTTCTGTCTTTCACTTCTGTTAATGATATTGGTTTAATCAATCTGTTGTTTTGTTCTTTAGACATTATGTTATTAATATTATTTTTTAGAAATTCTATTTTTGAACTATTACTAGTAAAGTTTAGATGTGTTTTATTCATAGATTCATGATATGAGCGAAAAATCTCTAAGATATCTTTTAGATCTGAAGACGGTTTTGAATTGTGTTTAGATGTGTCTACTATTTCTGCTATGTGTTTATTCTTACTCAAACTTTTAGTTTTAGCTGCTAATCTGTGCAAATGTTTTGGATTAGAAGAGTATGAGTGCAATTTTAATATTTTTAAATTGATTGTTACTTTATGATTAAGAATTTCTAAGTAGTCGAGATTTCATTGTTTTAATTCCAGATTCGAACCTATTTCTTTGAGGTGCATTTTTTTTAAAGTGTCGATTTTCATTTGTAAGTTGGATAATTCTTTGTCCCATTCTTTCCTCTTATGTAAATACCAGGTTTTTATTTTCCCATATATATAAGATTTTAAAGAGTCCCAAATAAATACTTTATTTGTATTATTGTTATTGTTAAGTTCAAGAAAATAATTTACTTCCTTTATACACCATTCTTTGAATCCTTTTAATTAAGGCATCTTGAGTCATAGACAATAGGTTATCAAATATAAACACTTTATCAACAGCTGTCTGAGTACCATATCTATAAGAAAAGTGTGTAAAATTAAGAGATCTCTGTTCTTTGATCATGAATATATCTTTTAGGTTGTATAACGAAACAAAACTAGTCATTTTTTTAGCTGGAGCAAGTATCTTAACATTTCTATCTTTACTGGTATCTTTAGTTGATAAAATACAATTAACATCACCTGCCATGATGATATCTCATTTGGGTTTTGGTGATATTACTTCCAGGTATTTATTTGCCGATTTAGCACCAATACCAGGTAACCAATAAACATTTGCTAATGTAAGATATTTTTTTATTTAATTCCAATATTACTAAACATAACATACCATTTTTATCTGAGTAACTGTTGATTATTTTAGGTGATGGTAAAGATATTTTCCACAAAATCATGTATCTTCTTCTCTTGGTTTGGAAATGAGATTCAGCTAGAATATTATATTGGTTAAAAGACATTGTTTCTAAGTCTTTCTGGATAATGTGTGTTTCTTGCAAAAAAAAACAATGTCAGCTTTATTAGATGCTAGGTGTTTAACTAATATTCATCTTGTAGGAGGGTTATTAAGACCATTTACATTCAAAGATAGACATTTAAACCCAGACATTGAATAAGATATGCTTTTGATTACTGTATACTATTTTGGACTTAATTAACAAGTAATATTCAGAGAAAATGAAGACATAACTATATACAAAACTACCCATGAAACATCTAGTTCTTGGATTGATGAGTGACTCATCAGTTCCACCCTCTATCATCCTTAGTGCTCAAGACTATTATTCTCCAATGCTACTACCTAATATTTTATTGCCCCAACAAACTGTAAACAATGAACTCTACAGGATGAGTAAATATTACTATGTGACAGTTAAAATGAATGAATTATATCAACTACCCTAAAATTTAATCCTTTCTATACATAGAGTACTAATATATATAATATTAAGAAAAAGATAAAACTCTTATTTGTTTGAACGTTGTAAATGAATAAGTAGAAATAATTATAACAAGGAAGTTATGTATTAAATTTCTAAATAATATTATTTAAAAGAATGTTATTTTAAGAATTATTTTTTCTTAATATTTTTCCAGCTTTTTGTTGTATTTCAAATCTATTGTAATATCATCAATTTAATATTACCTTACTTATTTCTAGAATTGTATAAGAGAAATCTATTTTATAAACAAATAATTCTGTTCTCTCTTATCTCTATATCAAATTATGTTCTAAGATTACCTAAGAATTCCATTTTCATAAGCATCTTTGGGATAACTGAAAAATTATGTTACAAATTTTTGTAATATGAGAAAAAGCAACCATTACCATGCATATTATACTTATCAAATTTTAAGAAAATTGTTTTTAAACTTGTATCATAACATACTAACTCATATTTCCTAATGTCTAATCTAAAATGATACAGCTCATAAATTACTATGTTACATAAAATCAAACCTATCTAGCTAAGAATTCAATATAAATAGAATAAGCTGTCATGTAACATAGAATCCTGTATGAACTTATCCATAATAACATAACCACCTTAATATTTAAATACAGGAAGAATATTGAAACATGTTTGTTATAATCTAATTAAATACTTTAAGTGTAAACAATACAATAATCTATGTAGTTCATATCACAACAGAGAGATAGGCATCTAAAAAACTTATGAAGTTAAAAAACTTTGTTTTAGATACATTTTTCATGACTATATCTGATTCGTATTAAATAATTTCTTAAAATATTTAATATAGTGATGTTCTAATGAACTTTTCTAAACAGGATAATATTTTAAATTCATATACCCCAAGTTGTATGAATCTGGAAAAACACTAACAACATTAACTTTGCTTTCCAAAGGCATGAAACTAGTGAGATTACTCAGTAAAGCTAAATATTAATGTAACAATTAAGAAGTGAAGTCTCAGCATTTTATCTTTCAGTGGCATTACAAATTTAGAAATTATGCTAAAAATGTGTTTCCTTTGACTATCTTTTATGACATAAACATTAACAAAATGGGCAATACTTTTCCCCTAATGAGGCAGCTTTTATCATGCAACATAACTATTGCCAAGAAATGTAACCTGCAAAAGTGATACATTCAATGATTTTTTTTTTTTAATATTTTAAAATTTCCCCTTTTACTACTTCTTCTCTACATATTTGTCTTTTTATTCATTGACAGCTATGTATGAAACATTACAAATATGATAACAAGTGAAAGTGGCATATTCTACCACCAACCCAAGTATTAGCAAATGATTTAGGTAGATCAAAACTCCACCTTTCATTGTGTGACCCGCTAAATGTAAACCATTTAAAAAAACGATCATATCAATAAAGCAACAGCTCAAATTGTTTAATAACTGTCTTAACAACCTGAAAAAAGCTGCAACAGAGAGTCAAGAGCAGCCTTCCAAGTTTTGTACTGCCCTCCCAGCTGTCCTGCATCTCTTCTTCCAGCCTGCTATGGGAAAGCAAGCAATAGCATAACAACTAAGGCAAACCCATAATCAGAACTATATCTATATTCCTTAGTTCCAAAGCTGTGCTCACTTCGACAGATCATTCGCTTTCTTATATCAGTGCTACTTATTTTATTATAATGATCTGTCTGTAAATTTTGCCTTCCCTGTCACAACAGTACCATTTTCTACCCACAAATCAATGACATGGTAAAATTAGAAACAAGTTGCCAAGAAGGAAGCATAGAAAATGTACGGCCACCCCTAAGTCATCATCTCCTCTCCTCTCCTGCTTTTAAATTAAATGTTCCCTGTGACAATAATAAATATGCAAGAAGAAATACCACTGTTTCAAAAAAAAAACACCACATTAGGCTCAAAGAAAAAGACATGACAGTGATTTTATTTCAACTACTTTTGTCACTTGCTGCCCCGCTAACGAAAAAGCATCAGATGACCCAGTCTGTGTTCTCACTGTAACTGTTAGTCACTGCTTCCATCTGGTTTTCAAGTGTGTGCTACTTTGTGTGACAAAGCTTAAGTAAAATTATTATGGAGAAAGCAATACAGACATCGCAATCATATATGAAAAAGTACCTTTACATGTTTTAGTTATTTTGTATATATTTTTAGCACCATAAATATACAGTTCAGCACTCAGTTGTTCTTTTTCTTGACCATAAGGCATCCTTTGGTTATGAAGATATGAAACAGGAGTCCATAGGTCAGAAAGGGGCTTTGCTAGAATACATGTTTAAGTCTTCTTGTTATATTATGAAGAAGATCTCTCCGAGACGTCTCATGGAAATAGTCGTCCCTAACTTGAAATTTGGTGGTTAGGATATTGAACTAAGGAGTCTGCTGAATGTTAAGTTAATTGCTCATGAGATACTCGTGATAAACATTGAGTGAAAGGGAAAACAAAACAATATACATTAATGTTGTTGTGTCTTTTGGCTTTTCCAGGTTAGGGGTCGCCACAGCAGAACTCCGGTCCACTAATGATTGGCAGTAGATTTTTACATGCCGAGTTGCCAGCCCTGACGCACAACCTTCAACGAAGGTACGCCCATTCACGCATGTCTCTACTCAGAAGATGCTCTAGCTGAGAATCGAACCGAACAGCATCTTACTGTGAGGTGACAACACTACCGCAGCACCACCACCGCAGTACGTTAATCAACGACCATATATTGGATGTGCAAAAATAACTCCGCTATGATATATATACAAGTGTTTTTTCATATTTACTAATTTCAGTGGCCAATCTATTTGAAATCACAACATATATAATCCCTCAACTCCTTAAATATATGGGTCATTAATTTCACTGGAAATTCATTCTTAATCTACAAGTGTATTAACATACCACAACTAACAGTGACACAAACCTTTCAAATATATGCAAAAGTATTTTAGCATGTCAAGGAGCATTCTTGGTGAAGACAAATCTCCTCGAGCATATTTACCAACAATTACAAATATTTATTCAAACTGTCTAGTACAAATCTTGCTGACCAATACCCACTAGATCTAGTAAGATCTAAACATAGTATATCATTTAACAAAAAAAGAAACACGACTGATATAGAAAGAAACTAAATTGTCTCTCTTAAACGCACTGAAAATAGGAACTCCTATTTTGCATATCAAAGCATTCCACAACATTGAAATATAATATATATATATATATATATATATATATATATATATATATATATATATAGTATCAGATATAAGATAATTCTTTGTAGTTATTATTAACATTTTGGTGGTATTATTAAGCCATCCGTAGATAGTTAACTATTCAAAAAAAAAATGCTCTGTCAAGTGAAATGCTAGAGTTTTAATGCCTATGCATATCATTACAATATATTTACATTAGAAGTCTTGAAACAGCAAATAACTTAGAAAATAAGAAAAATTTATAAAAGTTATAATGACTTTACCTTGAAATATTTATTTTTCCCAGTTGATGGTGATTAACAGCAAAAGGAGTTCTGGTGGTTGAAGGAATTATAAATGTATTTCATTTATATTATTTTCCCTTCCGCTTCTTGTTTGTTTTATCATTAGATGATATTTTACCATTTGTTGTCTGCCTTTTTAAACTAGGTAATGAGATGTCCATATCTTCGATATTTTCCAGAATTTTATTCTTTTTCACATATTCAGAAGCATCATGAAGATTATTAAATATTTGTATTCCTTCTGAGAGATGTACCTTAATTTTGGTAGGAAAAATGATTTGTGCTTTAATTTCAGCTTTCTTTAGACTTTTTTTCTTTTTCCATAATACATCTTTATTGTTATATTATTTTCATACACTAGTAAAATCAAACACAAAATTGTAAGAGAAAAAATATAAAACAAAGGATTACTAGCTAATATCACTAACTATCACACCAAACAAATATACAATATTTACAAGAATGCTTCCATGTAAAACATTAAGAATAAAGAAAAAGCAAAAAAAATAGTTAATAACATTTCCAGTAATACACAGTTTAAATACAAAATTCTCTCCAAGCAAGTATATAAATGTGAGTATTATGCTAATATAATATTAAATATCTGTTCCCAAATTTTTGGGTTATTAATGTTTTTATTATTCTGGCTTAAGAGTAGTTTATGAGCTAATATATGCCTTGTTGCCAAAACTCTAAAGTTTTCCCAAGATGTTTTAGATGGGTCTAACCAATTAGTGGCTATATAAAGTTTCATTAACAGAAAAAATATTAATATATATGGTACTTTGTGATCTAGGGAGTTCTTTCAGAGGGATATGTAAAATCGTAAATTTCCATGACAACATTGTACTTTGGTAACCCATCTTCTGAAGTTGAATCTTAAGGGAATTCCAAAGCTTATATATGCATTTACAGCTCCAGAACATATGAAGAAGATCAGCTGGTTGATTTTTACAGTATGGACAAGTTGGAAAGTTTTTAGCATTAAATTTATATAGGATAAGGCATGTATAATATGCATTATTCCATATCATCAACTGGGTATACATCAATTTTTGATGAGAAGTAGATTTGATAGTCAGGTCAATTGCTTTTAACATATTACTTTTATCTGTCACTAAAATTTTCTCTTCCCAATAGTTGGATAACAGAATTTTATCATGACATTTAAAGTCTTTAATTAATTTATTTATTGTTGTTATATATTTAATATCCTGTTGGAGGGCTTGCCACAACTCAAAGCATTTATTAACATTTTCATCTTCAGGTTTAAAATTTAAAAAGTAGCTCATAGCAAGTTCTCTAATTTGTCTCAAAATGACAAGATAATTTTTGGGTAAATTAAATTCTTGTCTTATTTGATTGGCCGAGCGGACCAGATATTTGTATATATCAATCAAAGTTAAATTAAATATTAGTGGAAACTGTTTAAGATCAATTAATTGATTGTTCAATTTTAAATTAGGATTCCTATGAAATGGTTGAAAAACCATCATATACTGACCCAGATCCAAAGATTGAAATAAATATTGTGTAGATAATATGTTAGTTTTAATATGTTCAATAATCCCATAAATTTTCAAAGTATCTTTACCTAAAAAGGGTATTGCTTTAGGATTAATGTTTAACTTTAAAATATATCTATAATTCAAAGTCACCCAAGTTGGTATCCACTTAGTAGTAGTTGTATCATAGTTGGCAATTCTTAGAATTCTGTTAGAGTTCACGATTAGGTAGTACAATTCGAAGTTAGGCAACTCCAGTCCTCCTTTATTTTTTGGGGTCATTAATTTATCATAAGATATCCTGTTTTTTTTTGGTTCCCAAATGAATTTAGCCAATTCTTTATGAATTTTTTGTCTTTGAAAGTATTAATTGGGCTGATCTAAAATTATAAAGTAATCGTGGTAACACATTCATTTTAACAATTGAAACTTTTGCTAGTAGTGGCAATCGTAAATTTTTCGACCTCCCGAAATCAGAAATTATTTGGTCCCAAATTGTTTTAATGTTATTATTGTAGAAGTCTTTATTGTCTGTAGAAAACTCAATACCTAAATATTTAATTTTTTCTTTAAATGTTACCTGTCCAACCAAAGGCAATAACAAAAAAGGTTTAGGTGTCTTTAAAGGAAAAATATTGTTTTTTTCCAAGTTAATTTTGTAGTTAGAGACTTCTGAAAAATCATTAACAGCCTTCAATAATTTGTCAGTGTCAGATATTGGAGATGCACAATATTAAGATCATCCGCAAAAGCTGCCATTAAAATTTTAGTTCCATAAATTATTGGGACATTATGATAGACATTCTGCTTAATATATAAGAACAGAGGATCAAGATAAAGATTAAATAGTAAAGGGGACAAAGGGCAGCCCTGGCGTGTTCCAGTCTTAATCTGTATTCTTTTGGAGAGGCTTCTATTAATGCACAGTGTAGTATAGGGATTACTATATAATATTTGCAACATTTGAACAAATTCATGGGATATATTAAAATAAGGTAAAAGAGCAAACAAAAAATTTGTATCAACCCTGTCAAAGGCCTTCTGTGCACCAATTATAAGGGCATAGATATTAAGATTATTTTGTTTAGCATGTGTTATCATAGTATGTAATGTAAGAGTACTATCACTGGTTTGTCTACCTGCCATAAATCCAGCCTGTTCTTTGGATATTATATGAGTCATGATTTTCTTCAGTCTAGATGCTATAATGGAGGTTAGAATTTTCATGTCTGTATTCATTAATGATATCGGCCTATAATTATTGGGGTTTTGAGGATCTGAATTGGCTTTATGTATAAAAATAGTCTTTGAGGCATTAAGATGAGGATCATTAATAGTATTCCTAATTATGTAGTTAAATATAACTGAAAGTATCTTACCAAAAATATCCGCAAACCTTTTATAAAACTCCATTTTCATCCCATCCGGACCTGGTGATTTGTGTGATTTCATATGTTGAATTGTATATACTATGCCTTCTTCAGATATCGGTTTAACTAAATCATTTTGAATATCCTCTCCTATTTTTGGAAACTTAATTGAATGTAAAAATTGTTCATAGATTCTATGCAAGGACATATCCTTTTGCCCATCATAAATTTTTGTATATATTTTCTCAAAAATATTAATAATATCCTCTGTTTTAGAATATATTTTATTATTAAATTGTATTTCCGAAAATTGTAGTGTTGTTTTTGATTGATTAATGATCCTAGCCAATGCTCTTGATGGTGTTTGAACGTGATTAGCATGTCTCGCTAACATCTTATATTCTTGAAATGTTAATCTACTATTTTGCATTAAGAAGAGATCCTTTTGACATTTAAATAGTTCTTTCTCTGTTTGTTCATTAAAATTCTGAATCAGTTGTTTATCCAATAATTTAATTTTCATTTCCAAGTTTTGAATATCTTTATTTAGTATTTTTTAATAATAAGAGGCTTTTTGCAAAAGGATCCCTCTTATTTGTGTTTTAACTGTTGCCCATTCAATATCTGGGGCATGTTGTTATTTCTTTAGACTAACCAGTAAGTCTTTAAGGTACTTTGTAATTTCCTGTATTATTTCTCCCTTATTCAGCAGATTTGGATTAAGAGACCAATTATAGCCTCTTTGCTGCAAGGAATCTTTTATCTTCTTAGCAAAACTCAGCGAAATTTTCAAATGATCTGATAAATATCATGCATGTATAACAACTATAGGTTCTAAACTAATCAATGTTCTTGAAATCAGGAAGACATCTATTCTGGACCACATTTTATGACATGGGGAATAAAATGTCAAATTATTTGTACTATTAGCATTGTTTAAATAGTGAAAAGGTTCATATAGTTGAAAGTCTTCTTTAATATCATCCAGTGCCAATACTGCATGCTTATTAAATGCTTTGTGTGGACAAGATCTATCCAACTTTGGATTTTGATAAGCATTCCAATCACCTCCAACAATTACGTAGTATCTATCAAATTGTGTTAAAATCGAATACAGTGATGTTATGAATATTTGTTGAGCATTACAAGGTGCATATATGTTTAAAAGTAAAACAGGTTTATCAAATAAGGTAGATGCCAGAATAACATAGCACCATCGTCCATCTTTATCTGTATTAGAATCTAAAATTTTGTCCTTATATTAGTCTTTAATAATTATAGCTACCCCAGCACTATTTGACTTACCTTCCGATGCTATTACTTCTCTGATCCACTTCTTTTTTTTATATCAACCCATTGATCATTCATTAAATGCATTTCTTGCAGTAAAATAAACCACGCCTTAGCCTGCAACAATACATGTAACAATAGTTTCCTCTTCTGTAAATTCTGGTGCCCTTTAACATTCCATGAATCTAATTCCCACATTACCAAGGTTGTCTGTACAATAAATGTTTTGGAGAGAAAAGATAAAAAAATACAGTATATTCAAAACCATACATGATCTGGAAGCAATCCATATATCCCGTCCTAAACCAATGCTTACCCACTCTAACCCCGGACCAGGACATATATAGGTCTTGTGTAATATAGAATAACAGAAGGTTTAAGAAAAGAAACAAACAGGAAAACATCACATTATAAAATTTCAAACATGTTCCATAGTTGAGACCTATATAATCTAACTTAACTACGACAAAGCCTAAACTAAACATTCCCTAACAAGCACTGCATTGAGCTACATCTCCCCAATCAAGTATATTTAAGCAAATCAAATTAAAATACAATATTACAGTACATATGAAAATAAATTGAAAAAAGGAAGTGTTAATATTTGGATTATCTATCTATAGATAAACCGCATGCATAGAGACACACACACACAAAAAAAAAAAAAAAAAAAAACATATTAAAATATAACCCTATGTTAAAATATATAGTTAAATACAGGTATCCCTGGTTATAAACCCACACTAACATAGTTTTATACTAAAGCAAACTACTAACTAACTAATATAAAATGCATTATCACTTTAACACAGTACATTATGAGCTATAATGAGAAGCATATTTATACAAACATTACTAAATCCCGGCACCCTCTCTAAATAATTTAACCACAAAATTCTACATAAACATGTATAAGAGAAACAAATAAAATATTCCTCTGTGCTTACTTTACCATACAACAGTGTTATTTTGAAGTTAAATGAATAAATAGATGTTAAAACAGTTTTCTTTGGTTTCCCAAGCCTGGAAACCCTGTGAAATATTCGCGATGGGGGACCGCTTTAACAGACGGACTCCCAGAGGTGTCACAGTGAAATCTGCACCCATGACAGCATTTTAGGCACTTCCTGACTTCCTCCTCATCGAAAACACTTCATAGAAGCCATAAAACAATGGTAAACGAATGCAGGTAATCAAGATAAGCAAAAACAAACAGTTTTATTACTCTGGAAGAGGCCTAGAGCTTTTTAAACGCAAACAAAGGATTATCCAGTCCTGGGAACACAGTACACAATGGATCCGACCTCAGCAGCATACCAATCTCAACAAAAGTTCAATTCAAGTCTCTGATACAGGTAAAGCCTTGAAAACTTTAAGAAATAGATTTTTTGCCTCATTTTTAGTGGAAATAGCATGTTTAATCCCATCCATTGTAAATATAAGCATATGTGGGTATTTCATTTGAAACTTAATTTGTTTGTCAATAAGAAATTTACAGTACGGAGACAAAGACTGTCTAGCTTGTCTTACCTGTATGGGTAAATCCTGTGACATAGATATTTTATTATTTTTCCACATGATATAGCCTCCAGTTTGTTTTACAGTAGTAAGTATTCTGCTTATATCTTGATAGTTAAGTATTTTAACATATACAGGTCTAGGAAAGTTAGATGCTTGTGACTCTCTCAAAGCTCTGTGCGCTCTTTCAATAATAATTTGTTTCACCCCATCAGAGTCATTTAACAGCACTTCAAATATTTGTAATATGGATGGAATTAATTCATTATACTGAATAGATTCTGGAATCCCTCTGAGAATAATATTGTTTCTCCTGGATCTTGCTTCTAAGTCCGTAAGCTTGTTTTGCATAGCCTGTATATCCACATCATGTAGATTAGTTTTCTTTTCAAGTAAAGTTAATTTATCTTCATTTTCAGAAATTCGAGCTTCCGTCTTGTCCATTCTCTCCAGCAACTGAGTACATGAGTTCCCAAATGTTTGTATTTGAGAAGTCAGTTCTTTCAGAGCTTCTTGTATGGGTAGCAGAGCATTTCTGATATCTGCTTTCTTCAGACTTTTAATGAGAGGAATGCAGGCTTTTCTTTCGGTTATTATAGTAGAAGTATAGTCATTGTCAAATCCTATGTTTCAACCATTTATTTGTATAGGATTACCTGACCATGCTGTCCTCAGGATTAAGTTTGTGTCTAGAGATGATAAACATTTTACAATGATGGATCTTGAAGTATTTGGATTCTTTGACAAAGACATATTTGACAATGACCTGTGAGCTCTCTCTATCCAAAAGAGAGAGATTCAGGCAGGTTTAGTGTCTTAGGTAATTAGTCATTTAAAAATTGTATTATGTTATTTCCTTCCATTTTTTTTTTCTGGTATGCTGTGTATTCTAATATTATTTCTTCAAGATCTTGACTCTAAGTCTTCCACTTTGTCTAAAAGTAAGGTGTTTTCCATCTATTTCATTATGGGATTCTTCAATATCTGTTATATGTTCTGTGTGTCTTGTAATAATCTTCTTTAGTTCTTCGATCTGTTTTTTATTTTCTTTCTTCATATTTTCCATGATTTTTTTCTAAATTATCCATTTTCAAGGAAAGATCTTTAATACTGGATATTATTGTTTGCAGTTTTTTCTTCATGGAACTTTCCTGGAGAGAAGTTTTTGAATGGCTCATGACTGACAAGAGTCTGTTATAGTCAACAGCTGTACTTCTGACAATATATAATATACTTTCTATTCACCAAAGTTGAATTATTTAAGGAATTACTTCAATAACAGCAAAATAAAATACCGGATATAGAAACTGCTTTAACTGGCATCGATGGGAGACTTAAAAAAAGGAATTACAAACTGAATTCCTACTGAAACAAAATACCTTGCTACAGAATAAGCTTGGTGACTTAGAATACAGGGAAGGATGGTACAATATAAGAATTTTCGGTCTCCCTGAAAAAAAAACAGAAGGGCAGGGCATTATTTCTTTCCTAAACCATTGGATCCCTGAACATTTGGATCTTCAAGAAGGTTTTTCATATGGAATACAGAGGGCCTACAGAGCAACAGGAAAGCCAGCACCAATTTCCTCTTCATCTCCACCATGATCCACAGTTATAAAATTTCTGTCATTCATAGACAAAGAACTTATTCTAAAGACAGCCCAAAGGAAAGCCCCTTTAAAATGCAATCAAAATATCATCAGATTTTACAATGACAAATCCACTAAGGTTCTTGATATGAGGAAAAATGCTGGTTTCTTGTTAGACTTAAAAAAATGACATTAAGGCTCAAATCATAGGGTCTATATTATCTAATCAACTGGTTAACTTGTCAAACACCTAAACGTCAACAGCTAAGGGTTGAAAACTTACAATCTCGAACTACCAAGTAAGCACATTTTTTCACTGGGAAAGAATTCACTTGGCCATGCCATACTATCATAAATTTCCAAGCCATAAAAATGTGGGGGGCATCGCCCATCATACACACACACACACACACACACACACACACACACACACACACACACTCACACACACACCCCAATGTGGGGGGCTGTGCCCCCCACACAGCCTCCTAACTAAATATACCAACTTCAAGATCATTCTACATTGGGGAAAGGGCAAATTCCCAATAATGGCCAAGCAATTTCTTTCCCAATGAAAGAATTTGCTTACCTGGCCATTCGAGATTGTAAGTTTTTTCCCCTTAGCTGTCGACGTTTAGGTGTCCGACAAGCTTAAGTGGTCGATTAGATGATATAGACCCAAATCATATACCCTGCAAGAATCAAAATGCATCTTTCCAATGGAACAAGAATTTTTAACAATCTAGATGAAACAGCTGCCTTTATAAAAACAACATAATTTCCATTCCTGAAGTTATGGACTGTTCTCACACATCATTTAGAAAAAGCACATGGATAGACACAAAAAACAGAAGAAACAAAAGACTGATATCACATCTGTAAATTCTACTGTTTCTCTCAAAGCTTCTGCTGATAAGAGACACTTATTTGCATCAGACAAAAATATTGAAAACAGTGCACCAAAAACAATTTCAGTGAATGTTAAAACAAGGACAAGTCCCCCTACAACCCCCATGTAGGGGACACCACCCATACTACCTAGAATTATATATACCAACTCCAAGGCTGCACAACAGTGGAAAAAAAGGCAAACAACACTGCCAAAGTTTGGCGAACTGCAGTTGTTTGTTTATTTATTTATTTATTTTATTTATAGTTGATTTACCAGGATTGTCCATTGGGCCCGAAGAACCCGTTTTCAATAGAGTCCTGGGGAGAAAAGCTCCAGAACAAAGATACAAAAGATTACAGATGTTCACACTTTTACACTTACAATCATAGCAAAACAGATTGTCAAAAACAGTGGTAACAAAACTATACAGTGGTTGACAAATATAGACAATTGTGGGTTCAAGACAAAAAACAAAGGACAGGTGGTTACAATGCAAAGAATCTAAGGTTTAAGCAGCTGCAAATAGACTACTTTGGTTACATTGTGTATGATAAACATAGCATTGCTGTAGTAAATATGTAGTATCTTGAGTGGAATAGTAGAATTTAAGAATTATTAGGTGATTATTGCATTTGCTTATTTATAGTATCTGGTTATATATGATATGGTTACCTGTAGGGAACAGACTAGGCTATGAGGTGTGGGAGCAGGAGCATTCCGAGGAGGATGTTAAGTGTGTATGCAGAGATTTTTTAAAAGCTGGGAGGTTAGTAGTGGTACGGATGGAGGGGGGTAGGGAGTTCTATAGGCATGCCAGGGCAAAAGACAGCAGGTTTTTCCCTGGAGAGTGAAGAGGTTTATACAGTTTTATCAGATTTTGGTTATTAGATCTTAGGAGTCTTTGTGGCATGTGCATTTTAAAGGTGGAGCTGAGTGAGGGACAGAGGGATGGATGGAATATGAGTTTGTGCGCAAAGGTGAGCTGAGTAAAGGAGAGAAAGTTAGGAAGCTCAAGCCAGTTTAGTTTGTGGAGAGATACACAGTGGTGGGTAGATGCTTTGTGGCTAGTGGCAAATTTGGCAATTTTATTATAACAGGAGGACAGTTTTGTTTTGAGGGATGATTGAAGGTTTGTTAGAAGAGGAGTGCCGTATAGAAGGGAAGGCATGAGGAATGTTGTAGCAAGAGTGAGCTTAGTAGATGTAGAGAGGAATCGATTTTGTCAATATAGCATGCCACGTTTGTAGTGGGTTTTTTATGTTTAGTTGTAGATGGCTATGAATTTGAGCTGGTTATCTATCTGGACCCCTAGCAGTTTGGTTTCAGATACTAGTTCAAGAGGTGTGTTGTTTTGGCTGATGATAGAGAGTAGATTTCTGTCAATGGTTGTGTTTTTTGAGGGAGTAAATACCATGAGTTTCGTTTTTGATGCATTGAGTGCTAAATGATTGTTTTTCATCCACTGTTCTGTGGTAGAAAAGGCATCTTGAGTTAATTTTAAGAGAGTGGGAATGGATGTGGCTGTGCAGATAATTGTAGAATCATCTGCATATTGAATAAGTTTGGCATAGGAAATTGAGTGGAAGAAGTCATTTATGAATATATTGAAGAGGAGAGGACTCAAGATGGAACCTTGGGGGACACCAGTGGGTGTGTTCAGGAAGGAGGAGGTGGCTGTTTTCCATTTGACAGCTTGTTGCCTATGGGAGAGATAGCTGGTGAGCCAATTGAGAGAGTCAGGGGGATAGGTTTAGGTTAGATAGTTTAGTTAGGAGAAGGCTGTGAGATATAGTATTGAAGGCTTTAGAGAGGTCAAGAAGGAGGGTAGATACAATAGAGCCAGAATCTCTGGCTGTATTTACTGTTTCCAGGAAGGAAATGAGGACAGTCATGGTGCTGTGGCTGGGTCTGAAACCATGTTGTGTGGAAGTTAGTAAGTTATTGTCTAGGAGATAGGGAAGGAGTTGGAGATGGATACATTTTTCTAAGAGTTTTGATATAGAAGAAAGGATGGCGATGGGACGGAAGTTAGTGATGTTGTTATTATTGCCTCCTTTGTGCAAGGGTATGATGAAAGCTCTTTTCCAGAGTGTGGGAACAAGACCTTCGTGGATAGAGTGATTTATTAGGATGCTGATGGGGAAGGCAATGGCTTCGGCGGCTATGTTGAGGAAGGATGAGGGTATGTTATCAGGTGCATTAGTACATGGTTTGAGCTTTTGCAAGAGTTTTTTTATTGTAGAGGTAGGGATGGGTTTTAGGGAGAAAGGTGGGAGTTGAGAGGTAATAGTTGAGGGGGGAGGTAGGAGGAGGGATGCAGGTGTAGGTGGTGAGGGGTTATTGGAGAAGGATGTGGTTAGTTTAGAGATAGAGTCTAAGAAGAAAGAGTTGAATTGGGTGGCCAGATCGATATCTGGAGCATTTGGGTCTGGGCTTGGATTTTCTACTGAGCCAGGTTTTAGGAGTTTATTGATGCCTTTCCAGAATTTTTGAGGATTGGTTTTATGGTTGTTTTGGAGTATGGAGTAGTAGTTTTGGCAATCTATAGTGACAAGCTTTTAAACTTTGTTGCAAAGAGTTCTGAATTCATTAAGGGTGGAGGGAGTTTTGTTTCTTTGGTAATATGCCCAGGTTTTGTCTCTAAGTCGCATGACAGTTAGCGTGTTTTTTGTTAGCCAGGGGGCGGTATTGTTTCGTATTCTTTTGTTTTTTAGGGGGGCAAAACTATCCAGGAGATTTAGAAAAGTTGTATTGAAGTATGCAACAGCATTATCCAAGGGTAGGGTTTTCAGTGGGTTCCAATTATTGACTTTAGGGAGTCTGAGAAGGTTATTGGGTTGAAGTTTTTTAGGTTGCGAGTGCTGATGTAATTATGTGTTGCTTGTAGTGGGCATGGAAGACGTTTATTGAAGATGGGAAGATGGTCACTGAGGGAGTCAGGTAGAGTTCCACTGTCAGTGTAATAGTAGGGATGAGAGACTAAAATCCAATCTAGGGTGCTGCCACTGGAGAAATCTTTAGAGGGCCTGGTAGTGAGGTTGATGAGCTGAAAGTATTTATAAAGGTTAATGTTTAGGGGGTGAGTTGAGGAATGAATGGAAGACCAATTAATATTTGTGTCACCCATGATAATAGTTTCATTGCTGATATTGATAGAAAGCCAAGATAAGATGTCTTCTAGTACTGAGACATTGTCACCACGAGGGATGTAAAGTGAAACTATGCAAATGCGTTTGTGTTTATTTAATTGAAATATACCTAATACTAGTTCTGCATTGGAGAGATTTGGAATGGGTTTGTTACATGGAGTAATGGATAGGGTGGATGAATAGAGTAAAGCTACCCCGCCACCCTTTTTAAGGGTCCTGTCTTTTCTGATTATTGAGTAGTTTGGTGGCAAAACTTCGGTGTCTTTTATATTAGGTCTTAGCCAGGTTTCAGAGATAGCTAAGATGTCAGGTTTGTTGTGGAGAAGTCATGCATGAAGGTTAGGGATTCTGTTCACTATGCTTTGGGCATTTGGAGAAGCTAGTAGAATGGATTTGGATGTAGAGGTAGTGGTGACTGGGCCTGGGTTAGGGTGTATTTCACAAGATAAGAGTATGGTTGTAAGGTGTTTGATTAAGGTAATAAGGTGTTTGGATTGTGTTGTTTGAATGTTGTTGGTTTTCAGATATTTGTGGATGTTGGAGGTTAGGGAGGGACTAAAGAGTGTATAAGAAGTGTTTAGTTTGTAGTGAAAAAATAGATGGGAGTTAATGGGATAAAGTTCAGGGGTTATTGTGATAAATGGTTGTAAGTGAGAAGAGGGGGGGAGCTAGTAGAGTGAAAGGGTGGTGAATGATAGGTAGTGTTGGGTTGGATGAGGTAGTGGGTGTAAGTAAGGATGAGAAGTAATAGTAGTTGGATTATGAATGATATGTGTTTTGTAGTCACGTTGTGGTTTTGATAAAGTCTTGTATGTAATGTAGGGAAAAAGGGTGTGAAATAGATATAGTATTATAAGATATGAAGGGAGGTGTGATGAGGTGTGTTATGAGGGAGATGTTAGTGAAAAAGGGTGGAGTGTAGTAGGTGGAACATGAGTAGGGAAGGATTTTGGTGGAGGGTGGGGGTTAGAGAAATGTAGTGGAGAAGGGGAGGGGTGTAATGGGTAGAGAGGAAGTAGGGGTGGTTAGTATAGTTTGAGAGGAAGTGGGAGTGGTTAGGATAGTATAAGTGGAGATACACTGGGGTGGCTGGAATTTTGGGGGAGGGTGGGGTAGCGGAGTGAGCCTGCAGGGCGAACGGAGCGGGATACACCTAAGGAAGGTAGACGGCAAGACAGTGTGAGAAACAATCAGTTTGGTGGAGGTAAGTACAGAGGTAAGCAAGGTGGTAAATGTGACTCTTGAAGTGCAGTATAAAGGGAAAAGGAGAAGACAGAAAGTAGAGGTAGAATGGGTAGAGCTGCAACTTAGCAGTTAGTATAGAGAAAAATGTTAAAAAGTGGTATTGAAGTGTGTGGGAAGGAGTGAGGGAAGATGATTAAGTAGATGGGTAGACTCTGCCCCCTAGTGGACAGAACCTGAATTAGTAAGAGAGGAACCACTAGGCAGACCGATAGATGAAAGGAGGAAGGCAGCTCGGGTATAGGAAAAAGCACCAGGGATGAGGCAGGTATTAGGGGAGTACCCAGTAATAAGGGCAAGGCTGCAGGCTACTCTGGTTAGGACCCTTCACTAGCACCAGGCAAGTGATAGAACAATTATCTCGGACCAAATGCAGTAGTGGTTGTAGCATGTTACATACTTTTAGTTTTGTTTTTCTCTAGCTCTCTCTTCTGGGAGAAAGAGTAGGACTGTCCCTGTAGGGAGTCAGGCAACCAGGTGAGGCTTGCTATCCAGAGAATGATCTTGGAAGTCCATTAGGGCTGGACCGGTAGGCAAGGCGAGTTTAGGAGAAGAGGCTGAAAAGCTGGGGAAAAAAGAGAGGAAGGAGTATATAAACTTTAGTAGTAGTTTAAGCATTGATTAAAGGATAATACATAAAGTGCAGAATGTGAAATATACACATTAGGGAGCAGTGGATATGTTCAAAATGTAGCAGCAATGTATCATTGAATAAGACCATAAAACTAGGTATTAACTACTCTACGAGAACAGTAAAAATGCATCAACAGTATAAAGAGAAAAATGCAATTTCCTAGCTATATCAATGTTTCAATGTAGTTTAAAATTAGATTCAGTATCTGTATAGAAATAGACACAATGTGAGTCCTGCAATACCGATATGAAAATAAATAGCACTTTGAGCCACAGTAAAGTAGCGAAAATCACATACACAGGTTCCGAGGCATTAGTACTTGAATCAGCAATGGGTTAGGGTAGCTAACAATATAATACCAGTGTAACATTAGCGTTTTTAACAGATAACACTTATATTAGCAGTCCTGTGCTGAAGCAGACACACAAACTCTAACTAGGGTGAAAATCAAGGCAGTTTATCAAAAAACATGGACTGGAAGATGATTCTGAGGGTCAGGTGGGAAACCGCTGCTCACCCAAAGTAAAGGTATTGCTATTTAGGTTACATGTAGCCGCTAGGGAATAGCGTGACCCTTTTCCAGTCTAGTAGGCTCAACTACAACATACGTACTTTCATCGTTTCACTATCTCAGCTGATGAGCGAGTGTGGAAATAAATCTGGATGGAATGTAATGTTGAAAGTACTTTGAAGGAGGGTAGACTGGTTCGTGGTTCGGCACAAAGCACAGATGTAGGTTGTTGAACAATTACCGCTGTTGCTAGTGCCGCTAGACCACGTGGAGGTAGAGAGTCAACCAGCAACAGAATTATGCGTTTAGGTGCTGGGAATGCAATACCATGGCAAGTACACAACTTTAAATCAACAGATTGTTTGGGCACACTACACTATGTACATTTTATAGCTTACGAGCAGAGTTAACGAAAAACATTATACAGCAGCAGAGTTAGCAAACAACATCTCACAACAGAGCAAATGCAAGAATGCATGAAAGTTATTTCTGCACAGTTGTCTCTACAATTCTACAACTACAATTCATTGGGCACGCAACACACAGTAGGTCTTGGAATCTACGAGCAGAGTTCACACAAACATAATACAGCTGAGCGAAACAAAAAGTGTTTGGAACTGTTTCTATTGAGTGTAATTTAAGTACACAGTTACATTAGATAGGCATAAGACCATGTCAGATAGTACAGCTAGGCATTATACAATGTAAAAATGGATATACCCTTACTGTGAGTGAGAGGTAGCAGACCAGGAGCACGCAGCAGCCATGAGAGGAACCAGGGATTTAAAGATGGTGCCCTGGGGAATTTGGCCCTTATGAAAGGTTTGGGGCGGATGAGGAGGGGGTGGGGTGGGGTGGAGCCGAATAAGTGAATGCAGGTGAAGAGCCTGCTGAGAGGGCAGGACAGAGGTAGGCAGTAAGAAATTATTGATGAGGTAAAACAGGACAGGAGGGTGGGATTTTTTTTTTTAATTCGCAGAAACTACCTTCATTGAGTTGACACTCACCCTGCCAGTAGATATGTATGCAGTCTCACAACTGCAGATCTACACATGTAATCAGTTTCAAGAAGGCCCATACCTCCTTCAAAGTCTGGAGTGTATAATCTTAATTACAAAGTGAATTTTATATATAATTTGATAAGTGTGAAGCATTTTCCTTGTTTTCCTGTAAAACTGATCCATTACTTTTTGGGTCAAGTCAGTCACTCCAAAATTGTAAGTTAGAACAGGAAGAGCAAACTGGTTTATAGCTTGGGCCTTATTCCTAGATATCAAGGCAGTTTATTAATTTTAGTCTTCTGAAATATTCTTTACTGAGTTTTATTCTCATCTTTTCATATTTATTGCCAATCATTTATCATTACCCAAACATTTATATACTCCTTCCTGCTCAAGCTCTTTTATATCACATTCCTGTCCCAAATTAAATTTTTCATAATACTACAACTTTCCTGTTTTAAATGTTGCTTTTGTACATTTATCAAGACCAAATGACACTATTATATCATCTGAGAAACCACTGTAACTGTACTTTCAATCCCTTATCTGATAATCTATACAATTTTAAATCCCCCACAAAACTTTGATAAGATGCTTTAAAAAGGTTGATTTATGTGAGCCAAATTGCAATCATAGCCTAATATGTTTAGTAAATAGTTTAATAGATTAATGACAAGACAGAACAACAACAATGACAGAGGATCGACCTGGAATGTCCCCTTTGAATTTGACTCACTGGGATAATAACTGGCCATTTGTTATGGATCAACTGCAAATGAATTTTGAGAGAATTGCAATTCTAGCCAACAGTCTCCATATCTGGAGGTATAATATTGTTTTGGATATAGGAAACAACCTCATTCAGGGATATGAAGATTTTTTCTCAGGAGTGAAGAAATAGTTTCACTCTAGCAGAGCATGACAAGTACACTTTAATATGTTTTTAGTTTAGAGCTTTTATTAAAGGATAGCACATTTTTTTCTCAGCATTGTATTAGCTATAAAGTCATTATCCCAACTAGGTATGTTACTACCAATATTTTCAGTAGCACTTCTTCAGGTTGTTTCACATAGTAGTTTTTTATCCAACAAAAAATTATTCTCATAAGGACACAACTTGGAAAAGCTGTGAGTCACGTCGGCTGTAATGCCAGTGAGGGCTCTACATGATCTTTTGATATAAAATAAACTGTAAGTTAAGATCCCTTTGGATCCATATATTTAAAAATCTCAGATAATTTCCCTTCTATTTTCTCAGGTGCCTCATATATTGTTAAATCATTTTGGCTTCTGTTCTTAAAGTCTTCCTCTTTTTTTCTGTTTAAGTGTATTTTTCTTAAGGACAAAAGTGAAATGCATTTTTTTCTCTTTCAGATCACCAATGTTTTTTTTAATGATTGGTTTATGTCATTTTCTTTCTGACTATGGAAAATTGCATTTAATGATTATTGCAGGTCCTTAATTTGTATTTCCTGTTGCTGAACCAGACACTTGACTAAATCATTCTGCTGACTGAAATTGTCCTGAAGATTATCTAACCTGGACTGAAGATTTTCCATCTTCATATAAGGTATAACCTATTAAATTTATTTTCTTTTTTTTCCCCAAATTTAATTTATTTTCTTAAAGACGAGACAGCTTATACATTTTCCCAAGATTACTCATCTTTTACAAAGATTTTATCATGAAATGAAACAGGAAGAGCAAATTATAGATCGAGAAAAAAACAGATTTAAACAATCTCTTATTGGAACATGATTCAGAGTTAAAAGGAACCCCCAGATTCTCAAAAGCTTGCACGGTGTGCGTGATTAGTGTAAGAGGAAAATTTGCGAATATGGTGGCCGAGTGATCCACGTACGTGCTCATTTGATGTGCGCGAGCACTCTAGCACTAGTGCTGCATGTTTGCAGCCCCCATATGCAAATTACCCCATTCGCAGGTGAAAACCATGCAAATGAGGTAAATTTGCCATCCAGGAAGCAGGAATCAGGGTGTGCAGGACTAGTGTAATATGTAGAAATGTACTCAGTTAGTAACCCAGTATGGTACTGCAAAATCCAAACGGGGACTTGACAGCCCCAAATAAAGGCTGCATATCATTGAGGAAGCATGCCAATGGCCAAGTAGAAGACCATTGGCATTGCAAACAATGCAAAATGTACAAAATACTACTTTTATTATATGTCCGCTGATCATGGCCGTTGAAACATAGGGCAGTGACACGCAAACGGGATCAGTGGGGAAATAAGAAAATAAACCTAAAAAAAGCAATCTAACTAAAATCAGTATTCCACCATGCAAGTCAATGGCAGGCAAGAGACAACCTGGCCAGTGAATAGTGGTCGCTAAGGGGGGAGGCCCAGTGTGACACATGTAACTATGCATTAGCAAGCAATCCTATGCAAATGAGGGGAAGGATAGTGAATCCTGGTTTTCCCCAGCATGTGAGGCAGGTCCCAACAGTGTAAGAGTATGAATAGCTGAGTGCAAGACTAGGAGGTAGGTGACTTCATGGGTGGGTATGTCAGGCATACTGCCAAAGGATTGGAGCCCTCTGGCTTGGTGTTGCATCCAGCTTATCACAGCAAAGCCAGGGGGTGTGTCTAAACCTGCCCAGCACGTATGACAAAGTGTAAGCAGGTGTGCATGCTGAAACTACAGGAAGATAAAGGAAGTAAACCCAGGAAATAGTAGCAGTGTGCACATTGGAGTACACCGATTGTATGGTGCACCCCAGGCTAAAACAGAAGGGCAATGGGAAGGGAAAGCAGCAGTAGGAAGTTAATCAAGGGGTACTAGGTTTGCTGCCAGGTGAAACGTATCAGAACCAGCCAATTACAAAGGCAAAAGACCAGCCCAGCCCAGAATGGCACTATAAACTATGCAAACACCTACCCCTCTGTATTTTCCCACACCCTACACCACTGGTGTAAACAAACGGGGAACTTTTAACACTCACAACAGCAAAATGTTAGGGGCTGCAATAGCTATCATACAACTTGTGGAAGAGGCTGAGGTTGGTGAGGATGTGAATGCTGCTGACCAACCCAC
Organism: Protopterus annectens; assembly: GCF_019279795.1. Classification (NCBI taxonomy): domain Eukaryota; kingdom Metazoa; phylum Chordata; order Ceratodontiformes; family Protopteridae; genus Protopterus; species Protopterus annectens. The sequence goes on along the minus strand of NC_056730.1, from coordinate 542,833,155 downwards.
AGTGAGGAGATGAAGAAGAGTGTACAGACCCAGGGTAACCTACCAAGGGCTACATGAGCTGGAGACAGTGGAGTGCTATAGGGTGGACAGGGACCTCCTACAGCACATTGTTGAGCTGTGCTGGCCACGCCTGACACACAGAACTAACAGAGGGGAACCCATCCCAGTGGAAATGAAGGTATGTGTAGGCATAACAATACTAGCTACAAGTACCTTCCAAGGGCCAACTGGGGTTATGATGTGGATCTCACAGGCATCAGCATCCAGGGTACTCCACCAGTTGCTGGATGCCATGGCAGCACATGTCGGTGAGCATGTATATTTCCCCCTCACCCATGAGGCATTGGCCAGCAATATGTGTCTCTTCCACGAAATAGCAGAATACCCTGAGGTAGTGGGTGCAACAGACTGCATGCACATACACATCAAAGCACCAGCCAGTGAGCAGGGTAGGTTCTACGTCAACCTCAAGGGCTTCCCCTCCATCAACTGCCAGGTCGTATGCGATACCCAGGGCATAATACTGAATGTGTGTGCTGGCTGCCCTGGAAGTTACCATGATTCCCACATCTAGCATCTGACGCAGCTGTACCAGAAATTTGCCAATGGGGTCATCCCAAACGGTTACCTAGAGGGGGATGCTGGATACGCACTGGAGCCGTGGCTGATGACACCCATCAGAAATGCACACACACCCGAACAAGAACTCCATAATGATGCACACGTACAACAAGAATCATAATAGAGCATGTGTTTGGGATGCTCAAGTCATGGTTCCAGTGCCTGGACAAATCTGGTGGATCCTTGTAGTACTCACCAACTACATGTACCCAAATCATTCTTGTATGTGCCATGCTACACAATATGATCCTGCAGAAACAACTGCAGCAAGAGCAGCAAGGGGCAGGGCCACATAGCCCCCACAATTACCAAGGCCTGCACAGGCACAGAGTAACTCAGAGGAGGAACAACCTGAGCCTTCCCCAGTAGGCAGAAGGAGACATGCCCAGTATGCCCTGGCCCTGGCAAAGAGGCTACACATAGCACATACTATGACACGGGAGGGACCCAGGAAATAGCACCTCTCTCTGACTGTCACTACCTGTGCCTAACCATGCATAGGCAGTGTACTATGTGCATCCAACATAGGCAGCCCTGCAGCATCACCCTCAATACTGGGACACCCACAAGATAAGGGACTCACACATGCCAGTCAGGAGGGGTGTTCACATACCCAATAACAGTCACAACCAGCAGGACAGGTGTAGGCAAACACAAACAAATGCCATACTATGGCCTCTGAATGAGAGATATGGGTAACCACCCCTCCAGGCCTACATGGACAGACTACAGCAGGCCAGGTAGTGGGATGTCAGTTGTGATTTTTAGGAAGTCAGAAACTAATGTGTATGTAATCAAAAGATAAGAATGGTAGTACACCCTTATAGCTTAGCCAGCACGATAGGTAAGACTACTGACTGAAATGGACTACAGAACATACCAGTACAGTTCTAGCAAATGTGTACAACTGTCAGGTGTGCCCCCCCACCCTACATAGAAATATAGTAACAGTCAGGTGGGCCCCCCCAATCCTGTGTAGAAACATAGAAATAGTCAGGAGTTCCTCCCGCTATGCAGACATGTTGCAACAGTCAATGCCAAATGATTGGTGGATACCCTGCAGACACAGCATGCTACCTGTTGGTGTACAACACAAATGTCAGTGGTGCATTTCAAACCACCGGACATGATCCATATGTGCAAAACAGACGGCCTGACTGGGCATGCTCACATACTTAGAGAAATGAAGGCAATATCAGTTATCAACATACTGAAAGGTCATACTAGCATGCCAACACACTTAAACATATGAAGGCCATGTATGCAAAAACCAGTGGACCAGACACATCTGACAGTTGCAATTGTTAGTGCAGACACATGTCAGTATGCACCACTCATGCCTTGCACACACAGTGGATAGGAATACAGACATATATGTAAGGACAACACACCATAATAAGCCAAAGGTAGTTGGATATAGATGTGTGGAAGAGGGCGACCATGACAAGGAGCCATCCATGCCTGTCCCACCCAGTACACAGCCAAAGAGCCCCAAACACATCAGGTGCAGATGTCACACACTGCAGTTACTAGCAACCAGTACCTGTCAGCACCACAGGCTATGTGGTCCACGTGCCAGCTGTGCAACATGGCTGTACAAGGACATAGTCATCTAGTAGCCCTATACATGTACCTGTGACATATGACCCCATGTGTGGCCGTTTGTGGTGTGTCACCCCTACATGAATGGTTTATGGGCCATGCACACACCACCCACCCCATAGCACTACCCTGACAAGCCTGCTGAGGTTATCCAATGTGAAATACACCTTTTGGAGAGTTGTAGCCCAGTAATTTCTGTGACATGTCCATAACTGTGTGCTGCTATAGTGTGATAAACTAGTTAGGTAGGAGTTCTAACCCCAGACATGGCAACTGTGTGAATGTGTGTCAGTGTTTGTGTGTGTGTCTGCCTCTCACTGACTGTGTAGAGAACAATGCCTTTTAAGCTATTCACACCCCTTATTATTCACATACCCACCTTTGGCAAGGCTGCTGATGTCACCCACCTAGAAATACTCCTCTGGGAAGGCTGTAGCCCAGTAATCTCTGTAGCGCATGCTGTAACTGCGTACTGCTGTAGTGTGATAATGTAGTTAGGTAGGAGGTCAAACCCCAAAAGTGGTAACTGTGCATGTGTGAGTCTGTATGTATGTATGTGTGCATGTCTGTCTGTCACTGACTGTGTAGAGAGCTATGCCTTTTAGGACACTCACACCCCTTACAATTCACATACCCAACTTTGGCAAGGCTGCTGATGTCACCCACCTAGAAATACACCTCTGGGAAGGCTGTAGCCCAGTAATCTCTGTAGTGCTTCCCGTAAATGCGTACTGATGTAGAGTGATAAACTAGTTAGGTAGGAGTTCCAACCCCAAACTTGACAACTGTGAGTGTGTGTCTGTGTGTGTGTGCATGTCTGACTGTGTAGAGAGCAATGTATTTTAGGCTGCTCACACCCTTTACAATTCAAATACCCACCTTTGGTAAGGCTGCTGATGTCATGCACCTTGAAATACATTTCTGGGATGATTGTAGCCCAGTAATCTCCATAGCACATCCCATAACAGTGTATGGCCATAGTGTGATTAAGGAGTTAGTTGGGAGTTATTTATTTATTTGTTTGTTTATTTTATTTTACATTTGTTGACCGGGATAGTCCAACTGGATACATGTCCATTTTCAGCTGAGGCAAGGGGAGAAAAGCTTCAAGATAATAATACACATTGAACATTTAGTAAATGCTAGTTTCAAGCAGATTACAGTCATAAGCAATACCAGCATTTAGCACATATAGTACTTATTATAAAACACTTTACAAAACATAACATTATTTTCAAAGTTAAACATGCATAACATTACATTCAGGTTTAAGACACACTGAGCAGCAGTTATACAATTGACCCTTCCTGAAATGGAGTGGTAGAACAAAGTTAGAAGTAGTTGAAGGTAAGACACCTAAGAAATAGAGAGGTCACTAGTCGGGGTTAGTGCAAGGACATAACCAATGAGTTTTGAAGTATTTCTTGAGTTTGGTTTTGAATTGAGTTAGTGAGGGTTCTAGGGTCAAGTCAGTTGGGAGTCTGTTCCATATTTTTCCAACAGAGATGGCAAAGAGAGAGTCCCCAGCTGAGTAGTTGGATTTGTATGTTTGAACTAGGAGTCTAGTGGATGATTGCAATGGCTGGGTGCTGGTGTAGGAGCTGATAATATTTTTTAGTGCAGGTGTATTTTCTGGCTGGTAAAGGACTTTGTGTGCCACTATTAGCTGGTTGAACTGCAGTAGGCTTGGCAGTTCAAGCCATCCTAGGTGATTTAGGTTGTGACAGTGGTGTGTCTGGTAGGCTGTGCCAGTAGCAAATCTGGCAATGTGGTTATAGCAGGATGATAGTTTATTAAGATCTGTTTTGTTTAAGTTGGAGAATAGAGGTGAGGCATAGAGAAGACTTTATAGCAGTTGGGAATGGGCAATTGCATTTCTAGCAAGTGGGGTAAGGAAAGGTTTGATTCTGTAAAGAGACCCACGTTTTTTATTAATGGTTTTGATAGTTTGATATGCGCATCAAACTTCAGGTTATTATCAACTATGACATCCAGTAGTTTAGTTTGAGCTTCTAGGGAGATGATAGTGCCATTTTTAGCAGTTATGTTGAAGCCTGGCAGGGGGTTCCTGCATGTAGGGGAGAAGAGGAGCAACTTAGTTTTGTTGGGGTTTAGGTTAGATGTTGATTGGAGAGCCATTTTTTACCACTGTATTGAATGTAATTTGGGTTAATGTGAATAAAGTAGCTGGTGAGGTGTCAGAACAAATCAAGGTGGAGTTATCCGTATATTGAATGCAGGTAGCATCCGGGATGACTGAATGAAGGTCATTGATAAAGATGGAGAAAAGAAGGGGTCCTAGTATGAACCCTGGGGTACTCCTAATGTGATGGGTAGGCAAGATGATAGCTTGTCCTGCTATAGGACTGCCAGTTGCCTGCCCTGCATGTAGGATTGAAACCATTGGAGTGCATGGTTGTTTAAGGAGAAGGCCAAGGTATTTATAAGTATTTTGTGGTCAACCATGTCAAAAGCCTTGGACAGATCTTGAAAGAGTGCTGAGGATAGTTTGTTATTATTGCAATTGTGGTTAATGATGTTAGAGAAGAGAGGAGGGCAGAAGTAGTACTGTGGTGTGGCTTAAAGCCATGCTGAAAGTAGGACAACATCTTGTTCTGTGTGAGGTTGTGCATGAGCTGTATGTGTACACACTTCTCCATAATCTTAGCTAGAGGTGACAGAATAGTTATGGGTCTAAAGTTTGACAGTTCAGTGGAACTACCTCCTTTATGGAGAGGTATGACATGGGAGATTTTCCATATAGTGGGTACAGTAGCTTCAGATATAGCTCTGTTGATCAAGATAGAAATAGGGTAGGCTATGGTGACAGCAGCCTTTTGCAGATAGTTTGCTGGGAGGAGGTCAGCAGCTAGGGTGGTGAGTCTTAGTTTCTTAAGTAGGGCATGAATAAGTTGAGTAGGAACAGGATGGAAGGTAAAGTATGTTTGGGTACTGGGTGTGGCTACATTAGAATTAAAGCCATTGGGAGAGAGTTGGCTGGCTAGAGACTGGATAGTCTCTGTGAAGATGCTGTTGAAGTTATTAGCAATGTCTACTGGTGATTTTTGTTGGGAAGCTGAGAGGGGTGGAGTGGCAGTTTGGCCTTGGTGGAGTAGTTTGTTTATTCCTGCCCAGAACTTTTGAGGTTTGTTTTGGTGTTTTTGCAGTAGATGGTAGTAGTGGTTCTTTTTGTCTAAGGTTATGGATTTTTCTTAGCTGTCCGAATCTTGGTTGATCAAGTGGGGCTTTTGTTTTTTGGTAGGTGGTCCATGTTTTGTTTCTGAGTGAAATTTTGGTTTTGGTATCTAACCCCAGACCTGCCAACTGTGTGTGTGTGTGTGTGTATGCGTGCATGTCTGACAGTGTAGTGAGGAATGCTTTTAGGGTACCCACACCCCTTACATTTCACATACCCAACTTTGACAAGGCTGCTGATGTCACCCACCTAAAAATAGACCCCTGGGAAGGCTGTAGCCCAGTAAACTCTGTAGCACATCCAGTAACTGCATACTGCTGTAGTGTGATAAACTAGTTAGGTAGGAGTTCCAACCCCAAACCTGGCAACTGTGTGTGTGAGTGTGTGTCTGTGTTTGTGTGCATGTCTGACTGTGTAAAGAGCAATGCTTTTTAGGCTACTCACACCCCTTACAATTTAAATACCCACCTTTGGCAAGGCTGCTGATGTCACGCATCTTGAAATACACCTCTGGGACAATTGTAACCCATTAATCTCTGTAGTACATCCCGTAACAGTGTGTGGCCATAGTGAGATTAAGGAGTTAGTTGGGAGTTCTAACCCCAGACCTGCCAACTGTGTGTGTCTGTGTGTGTGTGCATGTCTGACTGTGTAGACACCAATGCTTTTAGGGTACTCACACCCCTTACATTTCACATACCCAACTTTGGCAAGACTGCTGATGTCACCCACCTAGAAATACACCCCTGGGAAAGCTGTAGCCCAGTAAACTCTGTAGCACATCCCATAACTGTGTACTGCTGTGGTGTGATAAACTAGCTAGGTAGGAGTTCCAACCTCAAACCTGACGACTGTGTGTGTCTGTGTTGGTATGCATGTCTGACTGTGTCGAAAGCAATGCTTTTATGGTACTCACACCCCTTACATGTCACATACCCACCTTTGCCAAGGCTGCCGATGTCACACACCTAGAAATACACCTCTGGCAAGGGTGTAGACCAGTAATCACCATAGCATGTCCTGTAACTGCATACTGCTGTATTGTGAATTAGAACCATGTTAGGGTTCTATCCCCACACATGGCAGTTCTGGATGTATTGTATGTGTCACTCTCTGTGTAGGGAGCAATGCATTTTAGGTTAGTCTCTTGCAGTCATTTCAAATGCTTTACTTTGGCAATCCTGCTGATGTCAGTCATTGTGAAATACACTATTGGGGAAAGACTACTCCAGTAATATCCATGGTGCGTACTATAACTGCGTAGTGCTGTAGTGTAATACACTAGTTAGATAAGGGTTCTACTCCCAAACATTACAGGTGTGCGTCTGTGTGTGTGTTTGTAACCCGTGTCCTGTGTAGAGGTGGTTGTGACTGTGTGACACCAGTGGCCAATGTGGAGCGGGTTTTACATATTTCTTATATGGTGGCCATACTATATATCACAATGTCCATCATACAGAGATAACACATGTGATATGGCTGAGAGGCTGGGGTTCAAAGCCATACCCAGACATGTGACATCAAGGCCAGGCAATCAGTTAGCAACCCCAGTATTACCCAGAGCATACTCTCAACCCATGTGTCATACACACACACACACACACACACACACACACACACACACACACACACACACACACACACACACACATGCCTAGGTAATAGCCAATATGTGGGAAATACACTGCATATTGGTGACTGATAGTGACTATGGAGTGACAGTAGTGGGTCACAGAGGGCATGTCACCCTGTCCATCTCTCCAATATGCACACACGTGCAGACAGTGCACCTCCCCCATGTTCCCCAATGGACACCTGCACCACCTGTGGTGCCATGACATGTGACCCACAATGGACATACCATGCCTGACAACATGCCCATATAGACAGATGCCACTGACACCAGGGAATGCTGATAGCATGCGCTCAATGTAGGTGCAGGGTAAAGCTGCTGGCTATTACTAGTTCCCACCACAGGTGGGCAGGACTGGCACATCTGATGTTAATCTGTGTTCACAACATGGGCCGGACACCCCAAGTACAATTCCACATGTCACTGTACATGCATGTGAGAGGTGTGCACATTCCAGACACCGTCCATGTTATGGATGAAGGAACACAGACATGGCAAGTGATGCACAGCATTGGCCACACACAATAGTTACCCAGGTGACCGGATGGGGGATACAATACCCACCTGTGTGGGCAATTGAAGACACTACATCCCTGCACCACAATGTAGACCATCGTCATGTGGCCTGATGCCAAGGTACACCCATCGCCTAGCCTTGGACAGCCGTCTGGTGCAGTCGAACACCACACACCAGTGTAAACATGCACCCATGCATGTCAGTAATGGCACCTTGTGTGTCTGTGTGTGTGTTGCATGCTGCAAATGTTCACATCCACACTCCCTACAACCCCCATGGGCATACTGCAGCATGCTGTCTGATGTCAGAAACCTTCTCATACACTTCACCCATACAGCCCCCGTATGACCTCTGTGGTGCATGGGATACCTGCACAGTGATGTAATGTGGCAATCCCACAACCAATGAGTTGTACACCTGGCCCTGCCACGTGTGTCAATGTGTGTGTCCTTGTGAGAATGTGGCTGTGTTGACGCTGGCACCTGTTCATGTCGACAGGCACGTTTATGTCACCTACCTTACAGCTGCTGTATCCCTGTTGCAGATGTCACTCACCATCACATATATATGTTCTTAGTGCTCCACAACAGGTAACCCATGTGGCACATCCAATAATTGCATTGAACTGTGCTAGCACTACATAGTTGTCAGGGGTTTGATATCCTGTGTTGTTAGGTGTGTGACACTAACATGCTTCAGTTTTACCCTCCCACCCCTCCCTGACACATATTTGCCTCTGTCTGCCTCCCCATCCCCTCTGAAGTGGAGGTGGAGACCTACACCTGCTTTGCTTAGGCAGCAGCATGTGTAATGTACGTAATGCTCATGATCAGCTGATGGCACCTGCATGAATCGCAGCCCTCCACTAGCTGATTGCATGTGAAACAGCTGTGGTAACATTCCCATAGCCAGTTGTAGGGAAACACACTCCAATACCTAGGAACATCATGGTGGTGTTGGCCCTTTTCATCCACTGTGAGCAGGAACTAGATCTTTCATGTGGCAAACAGCATCTTAGATAGATTGTGGTGCACCTCTAACAACATACACTGTGGAAACAGTGCAACAAACAGGAGGGGGGGTGTGCCTGACCTGACTACAGACTGTAAGTGCCACTATACTGCATTTGGAGTAATGTTGCTTTAACAGTGTTTGTGTGGATGTGGCTGTTTTACATGTCTCAATACCTGCCATGTCAGTTCCATGTTTATGGGGAATCCCCATCTGCAGGGTCATCTGCAGCCTGGGCAGTGTTGTGTCTGTGGTTGCATGCGTCACCCACAGAGCATCTAGCTGTCGACTGCAGAAGGTAGTGTGAGCATTGCAGTCAATAGATGGAGAAAGCCATGATATTCACAGACATCATATCCCTCAAAGGACATATGTTGCAACAACCCTGTAACAATAGTAAATGTATATAGTTATCACACCAACATGTCAGTATTGGCCCTGTGTATGTGCTTCCAGCCACACCTCTGTCAACCTTTGTACATATGTCATGCATGAAGTGGTGCATATGTGCTGTACACCAAAATCTGTGGCATCATATCTGAGAACAAGCCACTGATATATCTGACTGTTACACATGTTATGTACAGTAGGGGTTACATTACATGACATTACCTACACATTCTGTGGATGTTCGTATAGTACTGAGGTCTGTGTACCTATGGTGAATGTTGACAGTGTGTGTAGTGTTGATATTTACCTTAGCCTGTGTACATACTGTGGTAGATGACATTGTTCTAGTTCCCCTACTATCAGATGCTACATGCTGCCCCACTGTATGGTACTGTAGTGGCATACATGTTTGTAGGGCCATAAACACACATACCCCATACCACAGACAGCCACCATACCAAACTGTGTAGCAGGCCAGTATATGTAGGATCAGTCTGTGAGTGGCACATATGAGGATGTTGTAGAACACATAGTCCATATACTGTAATGCCATGCTAGCTAACCATATGCGGCTGTGGCTGTGTTCACATTGGCTGTGTTCACATTGGTTGTGGATATGCACTTTCACACAGGTATATTTTACTCTGTGCTGTGAAATGCCTGTTGAGCCGGCTTTATATGCAGGTACATGTGCATTCCCCCTTAGGAGATGTAGGCCAGTGTTGAGCAAGCCTGTCTGCAGCTTGCACAGTGCATTGTGAAATGCCTAGCAGCTGAGTGTACCTACCCAGTGGGATATCATGTGCAGATACTAGCCAGATGTCCCACTGCCGGCCCTCCCTTAACAGTCATGTATGTTGGACAGGACAGTGGGATGCAGTGCAGATGTATGTCAATACCTATTGGGTAGTATGTGGCCATGGCACCCCTGTACCAGTGGTTATACCGTGTCAGGCCAGGCAGGGGTGTGTGAATGCATGACCTATGGTAGACATCATATACCAGTCATTATGTGTTATACCCATCTACATGGATGTCTACATCCATATTGTCAGGCATGGTACACATGTGTAGCACTAAGGGCTTATGTGTATACCTCTGGACTGTATAGACTGTGTCAAACTCTCCACATATATTGGCCAATATCTCTGCTGCAGTCCACAGTGGCATTATGTGCTAGCAGCGGTACTGTACAATGATGTCCTTTGGATGTCTTTCAGTAACCAATGGCACACATGTTATAAGCAGATGTGAACTCCCACACACACCATGTCTGTGAAGACAATCCCAACGACAGTAGTAATAGTCTACTAGTATACCTGCTATAAATACCTGACATCCCCTGCAACTACAACATTGGGAACATACGGGCTGGGGTTGGCCTACACTTCATGTCCAGGACAGATGGTGGGAATACATGTACATATACTTAGCCAGATAGCAGGATATACATGATTACACATGTGTACTACACCCAATTAACACTATCGTGGCAACCACCAACTATAGATCCCCACATCATGTGTGCGTGGTCCCATTACATCCCCTGTGTGATGGATCTGTCCTGTGTGTGGGCAGCAGTGCTACCGGCAGCATGTAGCAGTACCCCTTACAGGAGAACTGGCACACTCAGGGTAGCCACAAATTTGTAGGAGAATCAGGAACTACAGACAGACTATGAGTAGAGTTGTATTATACTTTGTATAGTGCTGGTGTTACAGGGTATGGGTGTACATACTAGTTTGCCGTGGAATGCAGTCCATCTGCATAGCACACAACTGAGAGCCTATCCTCATGCTGGCCAGAGCTATGCCTATCATATCTTTTCTGTCCACCACACAGGTCTTGTACAGGTATTACACTTGCAGTGTGTGTGTTGCATGTTACCAGTACATGGCTACATCCATGACTGTCTCTACCATCAGTTCCCTGACTAAGGGTATGTTACAGACTATCCTGTAACACCAGCACCTTGCTTAGTGTATGGCAACAGTTGTCCACATATGTGCCTGTATTCAAGCCTCTGTCCATCACCTACATACCAAGCTTTGCACATATGTCATGATGTTGGTGGTTGATCCATAGTGGGCTGGTTGTATAACATAGGCGGTAGTATACTTAACACCGAAAGTGTGATAAGAGACCTTGGGACACGGGTGGACAGTAGTCTCTCCTTTGATAATCACATCACCACAGTAGTCAGGAAATCCTTCTACATGGCACACTTCATCACAAAAGGTTTCTCATCAAGAAAAAAAAGAGGTCATTGTTCCCCTCTACTCATCACTCATTAGACCCATTATAGAGTACAACGCCCCTTGTGGTATGTACCTCACAAGACATCTACAACAACTGGAAAGGCCACAGAAATATCTCACAAAGAGGATGACCGGCCTCAAACAGATGCCCTACGCAGACTGTCTCAAAAAACTCCAGCTTTACTCCATCGCATATCACCTACTCAGAGGTGATCTCTGCCTAACATACAAAGCTATGTCAAACCCAGAGCTGTTGGACATGCTCCACTTAAAGAAATACTAATCCCTCTGAGATACATGCTCTAGGGACTTAAACCTTGTCAACACAATAAACAGAACATGCTGGCGGGATAGATTCCTGTCTCAGAGACTTCCCATACTCTGGAATAAACTACCTTTCTATATGAAACAAAGCTCCTCATTAGCACTCTTCAAGAAAAATCTTGATGATTGGATGGGAAATAGGAAATTCACCCCAGGGATCACCTCTATGGCTCTGCTTGACAGTGGCACAAGAAAATAATTTTCTTGGGTGGCAAAAGCCAGGGTACCTTTTTGGCTGGGCTTGTATAGGCCCCAGGGCTGATAGCCTAGTACCTACCTATGAACCTATGAACCTATGAACACACTGCCAGTGCTGCCATCAGTCCACTGCCATTGTAACCCCCACATATACGGTGGGGCTGGGGCCATGTGGGCGTCACCTACACAATACATGTGTGCACTTATGCACTGCAGAGCCCAGTGTATGTAACAGTGGTATATGGCCCTATATTAATGAGGCTAGGGGGAAGCCTCATAAATGACCTAGGCTGCTACAAAATGTGGGGGTATCAGGACTGAGCTGCCTTAAGTTATCTGGATGTACAGTACCATATACGTCACTTATATATACATTACTGACAAGGATCTGGGTAATGCAGGACTACTGCCCCCGCCATACAAATTGTTCAGTTTGTTGGTGTGCTCATGATGGTGTCAGTTATGCCATGTTATGTAGCAGTTACAACACATGTGGTCATATAACGTCTATACCACCTACTGAGTTTTTACAGTGTGTGCAGATAGAGGCTGCTGAAGCACACACCTGCATTGCATACTGTTGATTGTTAGGTATCCTGTGGCCCAGTGTGTCTTTCCTATTGTACAATGTGAATGGCTTGGCCTGGACAGCAACAGCTGTGAACCTTTCCAGTCTACTGTATGACTGTAAGTGGTCCACTGTAGCATCATTCCATTGATATAGTTGTCAGTGTCTGAGCAGCTACATGGCATGGCATGTAAAACTGTAATAGTACACAATTAAAGGTTTCCATGTGTGCAAACCTGTGGGTGGTGTTTTACCTATGACCTCTCTATGGGTGCATGTTACAGGTGATTGTCATTTGTATGAGTGGCACATAGTGTCCAGTCATTCAGGGGTCAACTGTAAGCATAGTGGCTGTTCATTATTGTGTGCATCTTCCACTTATGTATCTTACTGTACATATAACTGCATGTGTATGTGTAGTTACATGTATATGTGTGTGTGCATATATATATATATATATATATATATATATATATATATATATATATATATATATATATATATATATATATATATATATCTGTATATGCATATCTGTGTCTGTGTATCTGTATCCTGGGAATGTTGATGGCTTCCACATTATACATTACCCATGGGAGCCAGACTGTACTGCATGGTATGTTACCAATACCAGCCTGACATCATACAGGTGGGATGTAGTACAGGTAACATTGTGTGCCCATGTTGTCACAGGCCCTTGTTATGGGATCTCCAACATTTGGTAGTGTATTGCAGGGCAGATGTGTTTGGCTGTGGGGGTGCCTATTTGTACAACTCCTATAGTGTGTGGTCCCTTTTAACCCCATTAACATCACATGTAGCCTGTTACACTCCTCTCCCTAACAGCTACATGTGCCTTGCAGTACCAGCACAGCAGTGTTGTACCAATGGGTCGGTAGGCATGGGAGTCCCATTGAGGTTTGCCACGTGTGTGTATGTGTGCATGTGTGCATATCTTTAGGGTACACCATTCCAAGGCCGCATACTCATATTGCAATACAGATTGCCACACAGTAGTACAGATATTGTTGTTGTCACCCATAGGTGTAGCAACGCAATGCAACACCCTACTATGCCTGTGGCATGTGCATCACATGCATATCCCTGTGGTACCACTCTTGTGATATGCAATGGGTTGTTTTGACGTCATGGCCAATGTGTGATAGTGGGTATTCACTCCTGTAAACACCAGCACACCGTGATATTCCAAGAATAGACTTTTTATTTACAGACAGATAAAACCTTTTGGTTGAGCGCTTTCATCAATATGACTTCCTCAGAACAATGTTACTACATATAATACTTGCTTAAATACATTCTGTTAAAATCACATGATAGTCCCATTAACATCTTAAAGTGCTAGTGCATATCATAAATATAAGTAAAACTAAAAACATTTTTACAATTATACACATCCTAATATTATGCATAAAAAATAATAAATGCTTCCTAAAAGCATATTAACATATATATACCATTCCTTCACAGTGTTAAAAACTTTGCATTAAAAACTTTGTATTGCAAACAGAATTAATCATACATACGTTGGACCACTTTTATTATTTAATCTATGTTAGTATTTTTTTGTATTAGTTAATATGTTAATATGCTTTTAGGAAGCATTTATTATTTTTTATGCATAATATTAGGATGTGTATAATTGTAAAAATGTTTTTAGTTTTACTTATATTTATGATATGCACTAGCACTTTAAGATGTTAATGGGACTATCATGTGATTTTAACAGAATGTATTTAAGCAAGTATTATATGTAGTAACATTGTTCTGAGGAAGTCATATTGATGAAAGCGCTCAACCAAAAGGTTTTATCTGTCTGTAAATAAAAAGTCTATTCTTGGAATATCACGGTGTGCTGGTGTTTACAGGAGTGAATACTCTACAGTGGGCATCGTTGAATCCATCCTACTTTGGTTTATTCGATAGTTTGACTGTACAACTGTTTATTATTTGGTGGTCGAGGGATGGATTCTATGGATGAATTGCCGTCAATCTTCTCTCCAAGGCAGGAGGAAATAAGAGGCTTGCAGTCCGAGATGGCGATTATGCGGGGGGAACTCACCAGGCTCATAGAGATGATGTCACAACCCAACGCAGGAGCCGTTAGAAGGGACGCGATGACATCAACCCGTACATGTGGTCGGAGTGGAGGAAGTGAACGGAATGGAGTATGTGGATCAACTGGGTCCGGTGTTCGTACTGATTCGGATGGAAAGGATAAGGGAGCCGACATCGAACCAGGTCAACGGATACGAAATGAGAGTATCCTTAATTCACCTCTGGACTACAATATTTCTGGGGCAAAGCCGAGGAGAACAGTACCTAAAAAAACCTACGCATTCGCTACAAATGAGCATTCTACAGGAATGGTGAAGCGAGCCGGGGAAAAATCATGTAGAACAGCAAGGTACAATTTAAACACTTTTATAACAGCCGCCCTAGACTTTGAAGGTGGACATAAAAACAGTACTACTAGAAAGGTACGGGAGGAAGTTGGAAGGAATGATAAAACTTTAAGGGACAGTATTTACGATTTTGGTAAGAAATTGAAAATATTAAAAAGCATACAGTTGGACAATAGTTACTTAAAAAAGTGTATTGATGATGGAATAGTCCCTATGGGGCTAAGATTTTTTAAGATTCCTATAGGAGTCGATTTAGTAGACAGTGTTAAGGATGAATGTACAGAGATGTTTGACCAGTTTGGATTTACCTTCATGAAATTCATCATAAAATGTAATGATAATAAAATTTGTGCATTGTTAATTCAATTAGAAGAGCTCAACAATGAGATACAGAATGACTTAATGTATGATGAATGTGAAATGTTTTTGGAATCACAATATACATGGGTAGAGGCACAGGTTGTTAAACAGCATGAACGGAAGAGTAAGAAAATGCAAAGGGATCTTGAGCAATATAAAAATGGCTCCGCATATAGGTGGGAGAAAAGAACTAATAATCCCAAAACTAATGGTGTATATAGGAAGAATGCCTATAATAAAAAGTACACCACCAATTTGAGTGGACCAGAGCTAAGAGAGGAAGGTTATATAAGAAAGGAAGATAAGGGATGTTTTAAGGGACAAGAATGGGAAAATGGAGACTATTTTTTAGGAGAGGAATGGGATTGGAACAACAAAAAAGACCCATCAAGGAAAGGAGACAGATGGGAGAAAGTGAGAGGCAACCGGAAAAGGCAATACACAGATTAAAGGCCACGAATGATGATGGTATAGTAAAAGTTAACGAAATAGTAAGCAAAAGAAATGAATTCTGCATATATAATTACACAGATATGGTGTTAAAAAAACAACACTTTTCCTTATTGGCTAAGGGTATGAAATTCATACCAGAAGATAGGATGAATGTAGTGGATAATGTAATTGAGGTAAAGAAATTTGTGAGGAAACTTAACCTAAAATTGTTCTTTAAGGACAAACCTAGGTTACAGGAGCATGAATTTAAGTTAAGGAGTTCATTCACACCCCCCTTGAATAACTTGTTAGGCATTTATGAGAAAATGGTGATCGATGAAATTTACAAGTTTGGAAAGGAAAAAGGAAACAGTAATCAAAGGCATAACTTGAGTGTACAGGAAAAAGAGGTACTACATGAAATACAATTAGACCATTCACTAAGAATCATGAAACCCGACAAGGGAGGGGGGGTTGTATTGTATAATAATGAAAGGTATATAAGCAAAATGACTGATATATTAACTAATTCAGGGAAGTATGATATTATATCTTTAAATGAAGTGAATACAGGATATCATAAGGTGGACTTAATATTGGAAGACCTACTTATTGAAGAAAGAATAGAAAATGAGCTTTATAAATATTTAAAAGTGGAATACCCGATTATAGGGACCATCATAGGAATACCAAAAGTCCACAAAAATATTCAAGACCCACCATTCAGGCCTATTATTTCGGGAAGTTTTTCCAAAACATTCCCTTTTGGGAAAGTGGTAGACTGTTGGCTTAAACCCATTTACAGGAATATCCCACAAATCATAATAGATTCTTGGGATTTCCTTAAGAGGTTAAAACCGGATATAGCAAAAAGAGCTAAATGGTTGGTCACCATAGATGTAGTTGACCTTTTTTCAAGTATCCCCAAAGAAGAAGGTTTGGAAAGGTTCCAGGACATAGTAAATAGAAAAAGTAGTTTATCTTGGGAGAAAAAATTAATATTAACGGAGTTCATGGATATAGTATTGTCTCACAATTATATTATGTTTGAAGGAAAACATTACAGACAAAAGAAAGGGGTGGCCATGGGGGCAGCATGTGCCCCCATGTTTGCTAACTTATTTTTGACAAGCTGGGAAGAAGAGTATATATTGAACTCTGAGTGGGCTCCCTTCCTAGGATGTTATTACCGCTTCCTGGATGATATTTTTGTTGCCTGGAATGGTACTGAAATAGACCTGGAAAAATTTAAGTTTTATTTGAATGGTTGTAGTGAAGAAATTAAATTCACTTTTAGTCAAGATTCTTATTCCATACCTTTTTTGGATATCAGGATAACACTGGAAGAGGGGAGATTTCAATCTAATATCTATAGGAAAAAGACTTTTAGCAATTCTTATTTAGATTTTCAAAGTAGCCACCCTATGGTGCAGAAAAGGAATTTGGTAAGGGGTCAGTGCATAAGAGTGGCAAGGATGACATCAGCTAAGAAGGATTTGCAAAGAGAACTAGAAATAGTAGGGGAGTACTTTTTAGATAGAGGATATCCCCCAGTAGAAGTGGAAGATGCAATAAGGTATGTCTCGGGAGAATGGGGTAGGAAGTACAAGCCATTATTAGGTAATGGAGATATTCCATCTGTGGATGAGAAAGATGAAGTAAGAATAGAGGGGGGTCCAGATCATAAGTCACGAGGTAAAGAATTTAGTGGGGCTTGTGTGTTACAATATAGCAAATATAGTGATGAGATCAGGAAAATATTAAACAAACATTGGAACATCACTACGATAGATGGAGAGATTTCAAAAATTATGGGGGAGAAACCTTTATGTGTATACAAGAATGGGAACAACATGAAGAAATTGTTGGAAAAGAAAAAACAACCTACAGACTTCACTACTAAGGGCACACATAAATGTGGGACATGTAGACAGTGCCAACATATTATAACAGTCCCAAGTATTGAACTAATGGATATTAATAGAACCAAAGTATGGTTTGAGAAGGGAAACTGTAGGTCCAGGCACCTGGTTTACCTTGCTAAGTGCTCTAAATGCACTGCATTTTATGTAGGGAAAACAACCAGATGCCTTAGAAATAGAATATACGAACACCTATATTGTATGCAAAAGAAAGATGATAGAAATGCCCTCTGGAGGCATTTAAGTGAAAATGGTGAATGCACGGGGTTCCTGTTTGGTATATTAGAATTGGTCAAGGCAAACCCCAGGGGTGGAAACACTAAGAAAAAGGTAGCGGAAAAGGAGGTTATTTGGCAAATCAAATTAAATGCCTCTGACCCCCCAGGTTTAAATGAATACCTATCTATAAAACCCATATTAGAAGTCCATAGTAACTAATACAAAAAAATACTAACATAGATTAAATAATAAAAGTGGTCCAACGTATGTATGATTAATTCTGTTTGCAATACAAAGTTTTTAATGCAAAGTTTTTAACACTGTGAAGGAATGGTATATATATGTTAATATGCTTTTAGGAAGCATTTATTATTTTTTATGCATAATATTAGGATGTGTATAATTGTAAAAATGTTTTTAGTTTTACTTATATTTATGATATGCACTAGCACTTTAAGATGTTAATGGGACTATCATGTGATTTTAACAGAATGTATTTAAGCAAGTATTATATGTAGTAACATTGTTCTGAGGAAGTCATATTGATGAAAGCGCTCAACCAAAAGGTTTTATCTGTCTGTAAATAAAAAGTCTATTCTTGGAATATCACGGTGTGCTGGTGTTTACAGGAGTGAATACTCTACAGTGGGCATCGTTGAATCCATCCTACTTTGGTTTATTCGATAGTTTGACTGTACAACTGTTTATTATTTGATAGTGGGTATGTCAGAGTATCAAGATGGGTTCCAGTGTGTACAATATCCAGTGGGGGATGTGGGTGCTTTGTACACTGTCTTTACACCATGGTACACCTGGTATATGGCCCATGTACCACTCTCTGGTGGCCACTGTCACCATCACCCATACAGGTAACAGATAACAGGATACAGCCCAGTTATACATGTGCTGTGTGCAGCTTACCTGTAACACATTGGACACATGTACTAGTTAACAACAATACAACCAGGTCTCTAAGATGAGTGTCTACCTGTTATGTGTCAATGTGTATATGATGGTATGACACACTATGTATTCTCCATATAGAAAATGACATCCCCCATTACCATATTGTACATGTCTGTGGATGGTCTGCATGTAACATATGACCTGGTACACACCTCACCCTACAGATGGTGTTGTGTGTGCAATGACAGTCACACAGTTCAGTAGCACTACATACCTGGGTAGGGGTCTAGACACTGTGTCGCCTAGTAAGAATGTGTGTGTATGTGGATGGGTTGACATAAGGGTACAGATTATACTTGTACCAGCAGACCACCAGTCAATTTTGCATGGCCAATAACTGTTATACATGCATGTGGCATGTGTGCAACTGTACATCAGATGTGTCATGGGCATGGTGTCACCACACTGACATACCCTTGTGGAATATGACTGCAGACCATCCTCCTGCTGACACATGTGCACCTACAGCACAAATGGATAACAGTATGGGGATAACAATATGTGTTACCAAAAGCTGAGATGCATCATAGCTGCATGGGCTACAGTACCTGACATGTATGCATTACACATTACCCCTGACAAAATCTTACACTGCAGTACATTGCAGCACTCTATTACAGTCACCATGTGCATCAGAACCATATTAGTCTGTCCCTTTATCAATGTTATGGATGACAGGGATGTAACACAGGTAACATTATATGCACAGGGTGTGTGAAAGTCATCTTAACTGCATGGCTACACTACCTGACATGTATGCAGTACACATTACCCCTGAGTACATTCTACACTGCAGTACATTGCAGCACTCCATTACAGTCACTGTGTGCACCAGAACCATATTAGCCTGTCCCTGCATTGATGTTATGGATGACAGGAATGTGGCACAGGTATCATCTTCTGCACTGGGTGTGTGAAAGTCATCTTAGCTGCATGGCTACACTATCTGACATGTATGCAGTACACATTACCCTGACTACATTCTACACTGCAGTACATTACAGCACTCTATTACAGTCACGGTATGCATCAGAACCATATTAGCCTGTCCCTGCATCGATGTTATGGATGGCAGGAATGTGGCACAGGTATCATCATATGGATAGGGTGTGTTGCTGGTGTGCCAGAGGCCTAGGGTGGTCCAAACATGTGTCACCATGTGTGTGGGTGAGGGGTGTGGTTCATTGATTGGGGCGTGGTGATGTGTGTGTTGGTATGGGGTCACCCTAGGTGTGGTTGCATAGTGTGTTGGTATGCATGCACACAGTTCCGCCATGTGGCTGCCCTATACAGGTGAAGTTGGGCAGCTGCAGACCATACCTGGCATGTGTTCACTGCCTCCTGCCATGGACACGCTGACTGTGCCTGCCAGGGGTTCCATGGGCATGTGCAGGTACAGACCTTGAGGTGCTACTCTCCCCTGATGATGACATATGTCTGATGGAACCATGTCCTGCCTGGGACTGGCTGGTGCCACGTGCATGAGACCTGCTGTGGTGTGGTGTAAACAGCATCCCCGGTGGTGTGCTGGGGCTGGTACTGCAACTACAGGAGCGGCTGGGCATCCAGGCACACCCACGTTGACCACCAGCTGCTGGTGTTTCTGGCCTACATCCCTATGGCCATCACACCACTCCCATCACACATTCTAGCACAGACATACCACTGTCGAGGAAGCCCACCATCTCACCCCACCATCTATCCATGACCGCGGTATAGTCATGGAAGGCACCAGCGAGTTCATGGAGGTTGCCCCTTACAGCTGAAAAAAGCAGACCTCTGTAGCCTCAGGCCCTGTCTAGTGTGCATTTCCATACATGCCTGTGCCTCCATTATGGCCTGAAACATGCTCCTAGTGGTACCAGTTTTGGCGCCTCTGCCAGGGGCATGATGACTTGCTCCCATGAGCACCACGGTACATCTGCCAATGTGGTGACCTTCTGGACTTCTGGCTATGTTGACTGTGACCCGATACAGTTAGCATGGACACCACACTTTCCTGGTCATTGCTACCAAGCTCCAACTGTCCATCTGCTATGGCCACATGTGATGGAGTTTGTAGGGGCACTGTAAGTGTGTGCGAGCTTGGGTTGGCTAGGAGGGTGATGACACATGGTGCAGTGTCGGCTTCTGACAACCCCACCTGTGCCTCACCTGTACCATCATCATCGGTGTCTGTAGGGACACCTACCTCAGTTTGCATACAGGAGGGACCCTGACCAACCTGGCCACCTGTGTGGGGAAACAAATAGACACTTTAAGACCTGTACAGCATTACATAACATTACACACACTCACACACACTCACACTGACAGCCACCTTACTACCTCACTTTCCCTGGGTTTACAGACAGTCCCACATTCAGTTACATATGCTCCCCATCCTGCATGCCACTTGCTAATATACATGCATCACTTCTACCCATTAACATATCATTCCTCTCCATGCCTACACATGCGGTTATAACACCTAACCTGTTACTCCATCACCTCCCTGATTTGGGTGGAGTAGGTTGTACATGGCCTCACTGCTGTCATCCCGTATTACCCTGTGTATGGGCAGTAATGGTGTACAAGGCCCCTATATGGTTGGGGCTGCTACATTCACTACATATGTCACACACCAGAGCCTCATACTACAGTCTTGCTCAGTCCATGCCACATCTGCTGCACAAGCAACCCATCATATGGACAACAGTACTACCTGGATACACTCACTGATGAGCTGTGGTAATTCCCCATTGCATTTGTAGTGCTGCATATGTGGGTAGCCGGTTACCTATCTGCTGCTGGCAATATGATGTGCATACCTGGTATGTACTTCACCTCCCAATGCATGCTCCATGCTACAAACCATGTTATGCTATCAGCTGTCCTGTGTTCCCATAACAGACAGGTTGTCCTGGTGTCCCAAGTCTCACTCCATGTACATGTGCAGCACAATCCTAAGGGAAAGCACTGCCATGTGGTCAATCCCACTATCGCCTGTGCATACATGGACACACACACACACACACACACACACACACACACACACACACACACACACACACACACACACATGCACACACACACACACACACACACACACACACACACACACACACACACACACACACACACACACACACATACACACACACACCTGACATGCATCACCCACACTCCACTAGATTGCACTTGCAAACACAATCGAGACACACACACACACACTGTGGATATGCACATTTGTCCACACAGTCCTCCCATTACCCTTCTGTCAACATGCACTACATATGGTGCTCAACAGCATGCAGTGCAACTATAGTGACTTCATGCTGGCGGCAGTATACATGTGTGTGAGGCATGGGCTGTGTTGGTAGATAATGGCCCTTCCCCTAGTTAACACTGCACCCTTTTACAAAGTGTTACTCTGGACCTGTTCTGCACCCTGGCTTGTACTATGCATCATACCTCACAGGTGTAGAAACCATTGCTGCATCGAGCTACGCACTCGAGAGACTTGAACCTCAGTACTGCAATAAATAGGACATGCTGGAGGAACAGATTCATAACCCAGAGGCTCCATTCACTCTGGAATAAAATCCTAGTCCAGGTTAGGCAGAGTCCTTCATTGACTTTCTTCAAGAGGAATCTTGATGAGTGGATGGGAGATCGTAGATTTACTCCAGGTATCACTTCTGTGTCACTGTTAGACAGAGGCACAGTATACTAACCTCGAAAAAGGGCATAGCAAAATTCATTTAAAATGGGTGTTGAAAGCCAAACACACTCTGGCTAGTCTTGTAAATGCCCTAGGGCAGATAACCTAGTATGAACCTATGAACCTATGTAGTACTGTGTTGGTTATGTCAGCTCCACTGCTCACAGCCCCTATGTGTTATAGCAACTCATACCTGGGATGATATGTGAACAGCTATCATTTGTGAATGCCTGATTTCTGTGTTACAGATCACATCAGTAGTGCATGTATGACTAGTACAAGACTATTACACTGACAACCACTGGACCTTACCATGGCTGTGGGGGGTGGCCTACACATGTCCCAAACCTCTGCATGGTTGCCAGGTCTACTCATGTGCACATCCCTTGGAGTGCACACACTGCTGTCATGAGTGCTGTGGGGTCAGGGTTATGTCTGCCATGTTTACTTAACTTGATTGTGTGCAGCTGCAGCCATGGTGGTGTTGATTCACACATGTCCCTACTGTAGGCCACGTGTCCTGTCATACTTCACATCCCTGTGGACACATTGCACATTGAAAGGATGTTAGTTGTCTTGCATGTGTCTGTTTTACCTATCTGATACCCCAGCATGGCCTATACCGTGATGCAGTGCATTTCACAGCAACAACACATGAATGTGTACAGCATGCAGTATGGTTAGATGTGTTAGATGTGGGCATGGGATATCCCGGAGCTATTAAATGCCCAGTGTATCATCATGCATGAACATGAACCATACTCACCGGCTACGGGCTGCTGCCATTGTGGTATCCTGGAGGGACCTACATAGGAGTGTTTGAAAGTTGATGTCAGTGGCCACAGCTGTGGCATTCATAAAAGGTGAGTGCAGCATTATGTTACATCAGCAGTAGAATTCCAGAATATTACAGCTTATACACAACTGTTTATTACTACTACACAGCAGCAGACTATGTATATGACATCTCAGATTTGCATGATGTACCTGTACAGATGTAGATGCATACATAAGAGTGGTGTACCAATGTGCCCTGGGGCCTTACCTGCACGCTCCTCAGCTGGTGTGTTGTTGGCACCAACCACCAAAAAGTACCCTGCCAGGTGTTGTTGCTGCAGGCGGCCAGGTGCCACAAGGCTGCTGAGAAGTTCCTCCACATGGGTGAGGGGTGGATGGGCAGGTTGACCCCCCTGTTGCGAGGTGGTCCCCCCTTACATCAGCTGCACGCTGATGTACATGGCAAAGCAGTTCAGTGCAATGATGCTGGGCATGCTCATAGCTGTGGTTATGCAGTCCAACATCATTGACTCTGTGGACTAGCTTGTTCCACAGGGCAGTGCTCTCCTGCTGGTCATGGGCTGTCTGCCCAAACAGCAGTTCATAGTATTGTCCCAGGTGGTCGATACTAACCTCTGTCTCAGCGGCACTGTATGCGGCAGACGACTATGTGACATGTTCCCTGGAAGACATAAAGATGGAAACAGGTCTGAGCCACCCATACAGCAGGATTACCATAGTTCTTTATACACATATTTGCCCCCCCACCATATCAGCTACAACAAACTGTTCACAAAATGCAATTGTTATTTCAGCTGCTTACCTACCATTGGGTCATATGTTGTATTGTTCCAAGCTTTGTGCTATGTGTATGTGCCACGCTTTGTGCTATGTGTTTGTAGCCATCCTCCCTGTGGGGACACTTATATTTGCTGGCCTGTTACATACTATTTAACCTACATGCCATTGTCAGTGCCACTATATAAATAAATATATATGTATATATATATATATATATATATATATATATATATATATATATATATATATATATATATATATATATATATATATAGATATATATATATATATATATATATATATATATATGTATATGTGTATAAATATACATCTATGTACATATAAGTGTAAACATATGTTGTACATTGTTGATATACCTACGTCTATATGAGTGTCTGTGTATCTGTACACATACATGTCACATTCTGTATCACACAGATATTTATCTATATGTGGAGTGCATACAGACATCTGGTCCGCATTCTGTAGCTGTCTTTCATTCACAGCTGCACTGTTCTGCCTTGCTGTAACACAGACAGGTGTCACATGTGAACACAGACTAACATTAGGGTGGTATATATGGTGTGAGATTGCTGGTACACCTATTATACACCTATGGCATTTGTGCATGCTACATAACACATTAACATGACTGTCCTGCAAGTGGTGTGCTCTGACACCCATGCGTATATCATGACGACAGTACTTCCACCACTGACTATTGTCCACACTAACATAACACACACAGATATTATGGCTGACATCTTTGTCATTCATTGCTGATCTCCACAGTTGGCGGGTATGTCCCACTGCTTACAGGGATAGACAGTATTGTCCAGAGCAGTTGTTCAGCAGAACATCATTACAGGGACAACTACAGATGGCACATATCAGACATTCAACATCATATATCCTATTAATCTATACCACATACTACATTAAATTACATGCAGTTATGTTTTACATACCTTTTTTTTTTTTAGGACGGGTGTGACGCCTTCCCGGTTTTGGCTTGTAGATTTTTTTTTCCCACTGTGTGTGTTTCATTTTATCTTTTTTTTTTCTCTTTCTCTCTCTCGCTATCTCTCTCTCTCTCTCTCTCTCTCTCTCTCTCTCAACTCAAGTGATTGAGTTGGTTTGAATAGATTGCAGCATGGCTTTTGTAAGTGATGCACATGATCAGGTGATGGACTCTGCACCAATCAGTGTGCAACAGTTGCTAACTGCATGCAGCCTGCTGTGTAGTGATTCAGTTAACCATAGTCATGGCAACCCGGTACTATAAATTGCGGACTCATGTAGGCATTGCCCCTTCACCTTTCTAGTATGGAGGACACCCTTCCTGTATGTGGGCAGCAGTGTTACAGACAGCAGGTTGAAGTACTTATTACAGCAGGGTTTGCAGACACAGGCCAACTACACAACTGTAAGAGGTTCCAGACCTACAGACAGAGTGGTGTTGTTATGTGCATTGTATATTGCTGGTTGCAGTGTTTGTGCGTACATAGTTTAGGATGGAATGCAGTCTATCTGCATAGCTCTCAACTGTGGGCCTATCCACATGATGGCCAGTGCATTGTCTGTTTGTTTTTGCAAGTGCACCACACAGGTCTTGTCCTAGATATATCCTCGGCAATCTGACTGTTGCGTGCTATCAGTACATGGCTACATCCAATTGTGTTCATGATGTGTTATTCCTGCATAAGGTTATGTTGCAACAAATCCTGTAACACCAGCAGTTTGCTGGGTGTGTAACAGCAATATTGCGAGTATGGCCCTGTGTTCCTGCCTCTGTCCTCCAGAAATATGGCTGGCTTTGTCCTGCTGTGATACATTTAGGGGTTGTTCGGTATTGGCCTATTATTATTTACTGCTAGCATTCCTGCTATCACCCCATTCATATTGTGGACTCCCACAACATTTGTTGATCAGGGTCCATACATGTGAATGATACACAGACATTATCACAGGTGATAAATGTCCTCCTAGGCCTTGACTACAGGGTGTAACTGAAGGCTGCTGAACTACATCTGTTACTGTTTATTGTTACTTATTGTGACTTTTTAAAACAGTTGCATGAATTGAAGGGCTTGGCCTGGACAGAATAGTAGGTTATATATCCACAGTCTGCATCTACTGTTTTGTGTGGGCCTTGCATTCCTCACTGATTAAATAAGTCCAAATCTATGTGCTGTAAGTAATGGCATACATTATTGTTAAAAATACCAATAAAGGTTGTCTGTGTATACATACCTGTGTGTCTTCTCATGTCCTTTGAATTGTGAGTGGGTATATGTGTAATGTAAATATTCCCTTTGTGGGAATGGTTGCCACACTACACGTCACAGGTGCCAGTTACAGGGCTTGTGGCTGAGGGATATACTTTGCACCCAGTACGTCCACACTACTTCTATGTATGTATGGCTACTAATACCTTTTGTCTGTGTATATGTGTATGTACCTATATATCTCATATAGCTTATCAATAAATTTATATATATATATATATATATATATATATATATATATATATATATATATATATATATATATATATATATATCGAGATGTGTACATATATATATATATATATATATATATATATATATATATATATCTGTATACCCGAACATACTTGTCAATGTATAGATGTGTGTGCATATCTGTACCATTGTAGTGTACACCTTCCACATTGTACATTCCCTATGGTAGACTGACATTTCTGCATGATATGTTACAGATATTGCCCTGACATGTACAAGTGACTTGGATTACTGTTGGAGCATTGTAACTGTGTTGTTGAGGGTCCTGACGTCATGTGCTGCATAGGTTCATAGGTTCATAGGTTCATACTAGGCTATCTGCCCTAGGGCATTTATAAGCCTAGCCAGAGTATGTTTGGCTTTCACCACCCATTTTAAATTAATTTTGCTATGCCCTTTTTTGAGGTTAGTATACTGTGCCTCTGTCTAACAGTGACACAGAAGTGATACCCGGGGTAAACCTATGATCTCCCATCCACTCATCAAGATTCCTCTTGAAGAGAGTCAATGAGGGACACTGCCTAACCTGGACTGGGATTTTATTCCATAGTGAAGGGAGCCTCTGGGTTATGAATCTGTCCCTCCAGCATGTCCTATTTATTTCAGTGCTGAGGTTCAAGTCTCGAGCGTGTAGCTCGATGGGATTTGGATTTATTGAGGTGCAGCATGTCCCTTAATTCCGGGTTGGACATGGCCTTATACGTCAGGCACAGGTCACCTCTGAGCAGGCGGTATGCCACTGAGTAGAGCTGGAGTTTCTTTAACCGGGCAGCATATGGCATCTGTTTGAGCCCTTTGATCCTCTTGGTGAGGTACTTTTGGGGTCTTTCCAGTTGCTGCAGGTGTTTGGTAAGGTACATCCCAAAAGGGGCATTGTACTCGATTATGGGCCTGATGAGGGATGAGTAAAGAGGCACGATGACCTCTCCTAATCTAGATGTGAATCCCTTCATGATTAGGTGGGCTATATAAAATGTTTTTCTAACCACTTTGGCCACGTGGTTGTCAAATGAGAGATTGCTATCAACTTGGGTCCCCAGGTCCCTAATGACTTCTTCTGTACTTAATGGATTACCACCTATGTGGTAATTTGTGGGCACTTTGTTTTTGCCAAAGGGGATGACTATACACTTTTTGGCGTTTAGCTTGAGGCCATGGCTCTGGCACCAGTTGTCTGTTTCTATGAGGCCCTTTTGGAGGATGCTTGTGTCGGCTGGAGAGTCGATTATGGCGCCCAGTTTGCAGTCTTCTGCGAACTTGATCAGCCACAGTCCTTCCGTGTTGGCCTGTACCTCCGAAAAATATATACCAAACAAGAGAGGTCCCAGGACTGAGCCTTGTGGGATGCCACTTGTAACTGGTTGGGAGTCTGACATGGCTCCAGCAATTCTAACCATGTGGGTTCTGTCCTTGAGCCAGTTTGCAACCCATCTAGTGACATAGGGGTTTATATTTAAGCTGGTGAGCTTATCTATAATGCCTGAGTGGGGTATTGTATCGAAGGCTTTTGCGAGGTCCAGATAGGCTGTGTGGACCACCTTCCCTTCGTCAATGGCCTTGGTGACTATTTCAAAGAAGTCAACCAGGTTTAAGAGGCAGGATCTGCCCTTAACAAAGCCAAACTGGGTAGGATCCAGTGTCTGTAGGTCCCCAATATCTTTATTTATGAGGTCCATGATGATCCTTTCCATAGCTTTGCAGACCAAGCTAGTCAGGCTTATGGGGCAATAGTTTCCAGGGTCCATTGAGGCACCACCTTTGTGGAGAGGGACCACTGTTGCTGTACGCCACTCTTTGGGTACATATCCTGTAGTAAGGCTGAGATTGAACAGTAGTTTTATGTTTGGGTTTAGCTCTTCTTGGAGTTCATGTAGGACGCAGCCTGGGACACCGTCTGGTCCCATTGATGCTGTGTTTTTTGCTTTGGAGAGGGCTCTCACCTGAGCATCTGAGATGTCGGGGGGGCAGCACTCTGCTGGGATAGATATTTGCCCTTTTGGTGGGAAGAAGTTTGCGCTGAACCTGTCAGCTAGGATGTTGGCAATGTCTGTGGGATCAGTGTATTTTTCTTCATTTTGGACTAATTCTGAGCATATTTGGGAATTCCCACCCAGGTTCCTAACATAACTAAAGAAAGCCTTGTGATTATCTTTAGTGTCCTGTGCAATTTTTCTCTCGAAGCTGGCCTTTGACGAATTTATGAGTGCCCTTAGTTTTTTGCTAATGCAGATCAGAGATGCCTTCCCTTTTTGGGATTTTGCTCTATCATGTAGTAGCATCCTCCTTCTATTGTATAGTTTGTTTATGGCTGGGGTCCACTAGACAGGTCGTCTGCCTTTGGAGGATTGGATCTTGGTTTTATTTGGGATTGCATGATCCATGCATTCCTGAAGGTGTTCATAGAATGCATTTATAAAGGATTCTGCGGTCTGGGCCGTATTTTCCACAGGCCCGGGGGCTTTGAAGGATTCCACCTTGGTTTTGAGGAGTGTGAAATTTGCTTTAGAGAAGTTTTTCACTGTGGTTTTCTGGACAGGGGTGGGGTCGGGATGTGAATATCCAGTGAGATCAGTTTATGGTCTGATCTTACCAGTGAGGGATACACTTCTGGTCTGGAGCATAGAGTCCCCATGTTGGTGATGATCAGGTCCAGTATGTTTTCCCTCTTGTGGGAGTGGTAACAAGTTGTTCCATAGCATTTGAGTTTATGAATTCTAGGAACCTTTGGGCAAGGGTGTTGGAGCTAGAGTAATGCTCCCAATCTATGTTTGGGTAGTTGAAGTCGCCCAATATAATGGTGTTCGGAGAGACCTTCATATTTTCCAGTGTTCTCAGGAAGGCCGAGTGGGGTTCCTGGGTTTGGGAGGGTGGTCTGTAGCAGGCTATAAACTGGAAGGCAGTTTTACCCACTGTTAGTTGCACATGGATAGTCTCTGATGCTTTGTGCTTTGCCACCAACCTGGAGGTGTGGATATCTTTGATGAATATCGATACTCCCCCTCCTTTTGTGGTTCGGTCCAAGTTTTGGGGCCAAAAAGCATGGTATGAGGTATAACCTGGTAGTGCTGGGGTGCTCTCGGAGTCCTGAACCAGGTTTCTGTTACTGCACAGATATCGATGTTCTCCATGCTAAGGAGAGTTTCGAGTGCGTGCATCTTGAGGTTTAGACTTCTAGCATTGAGTAGCATTACTCTTAGTTTCTTATCCCTTGTGATACCTATGGAGGTGGGTTTGTCTTTTGAGCCTTGCCTAAAAAGGCACTATGGGGTAGCAAGAGCCTTTGCCAATATCCGAAAGCCCAGGGTGACAGGTGCAAGCCGTCCCTAGCAAAGCATCGTGGCTTGTCGTGCATATCATCCCAAGCTGACAGGCATTGGATCCCCTTTGAATGACACCAATACTTAAGCCAATTGTTGAAACTGATCATCTTGTCTTCATATTGTGGCATCATTCTTGGTGAGGGTAAAATGCTACTCAAGGTCAGGGTCATACCAGCCTGGGCTACATGCTCAGAGAGCTCCTCTATGTCTCTTTTCATGTAGTCTAGGGAGGTACGTCTCAGGTCATTCACACCAGCATGGACAATGACTGAGTCATATTTGTACTTGCCTTGGAGTGACCTGAGTGCTTGTGTTATGTGGCGGATCCTAGCGCCAGACAGGCTGCTCACCGTGACCTTCTCCTTGTTCAGCCTGGTGAGCGGGACGTCAGTGTGCCTGACGATAGAGTCACCTATTACAAGTGTATCAGGTGTGTTGTTTAGCCTTAAGGGCTGTGACTGTTCGGCACACTGGCTTTGTGAGATATGTGTTGCACGTGTTTTGTTTTGGGGTAGCGGTTGCTTGGGTGTCTGCTTTGGAGGTCTCTGCTGCTTAGGCAGATCTTTATTTAGAGCCTCCGAGTATGTTTTTTTGTGATTATGTGTTTGGTTTGCTGTCGTGGTAGGTCTATGTGAGACTGGAATTGCAGTGAGTGTGGTTTCCTTCTCCTCCTGACTGGTTATGCCAGTACTGAGTTGAGAGAGCTTAGCCTTCAGTTTGGCTATATGGTTGCATCTCTCACATTTGTTGGAATTTGTTGGGAGGAGGAGAGGGTTGTCTGTGTACATGAGGCAGTTGTAACATTGCCTCAAGATTCCCATATTCACCAGCTGGACCGGAGAGGAGATTGACAACTGACCTTAGGACATGCTAGAATAATATTGGGAATTCCTTTATAATTGAAAACAAGGGCCAATGGGGAGCGAGGGTGTAGTGCTTTTAATTTTTAGTGCTGACTTATAATTGCTTTAGTGAGCAAGTGCCAGGTAACAAGTGCAATGTGTTACAGGTAACTTAAATGCAAAAACGACAAACAGTAACCTTCTTTCAAGTGAAGCAAGGAAATAAGTACAGTAAGCAATGCAGATATCACTAGGGATCCACAGAAGCACTGAGAAGCTGCGTTTTAGGTGGAATTAGCGTTCCAGGGAAATAACAAGCATACAAACAAAGCTAGATTCAGCAGGCCTGGATCTAGTCTATGCTACAGCAAACAAGGTGTACCAATTTCAGTAAGATACAGTTCAAATATTCAGGCACTATAAACCTCTAACCAGAAATTCCCAGCTCAGAAGGGCAGAGTCCAGCCTCTCCTCCCACAAGAGTGCAGACCACGAACCTTCTTTATGTAAAATAACTGGCCTGAAGCCCAAGTGCTTAAACCAGAGCTAATACACTTTAAGAATAACAGACACTGAGCTCTCAATCAGCAGTTCCCAATTTAGAAGGATGAAAGCTACCTGTCCTGCCACCACAGTGCATGCCACAAACCTTCCTAATGTAGAACAACTGGTCTGAAGCCCAAGTGCTTAATCCAAAAGACTTAGAATGATAGCTACACTTTAACCAAGTTACTACCAAGCAGTAATAAATACAACTGAATACTTTAAATAATGCCTGGATTAGTGCTCAAGTTATACAAACAAAGCTAGATTCAGCAGGCCTGGATCTAGTCTATGCTACAGCAAACAAGGTGTACCAATTTCAGTAAGAAAAAATTCAGATATGCATGCACTATAAGCCTTCAACCAGAAATTCCCAGCTCAGAAGGGCAGAGTCCAGCCTCTCCTCCCACAAGAGTGCAGACCACGAAACCCTCTTAATGTAAAATAACTGGCCTGAAAGCCCAAGTGCTTAAACCAGAATTAACATACTTTTAGAATAACAGACACTGAGCCCTCAATCAGCAGTTCCCAACTTAGAGGGATGTAAGCTACCTGTTCTGCCACTACAGTGCAGACCACAAACCCTCTCAATGTAAAACAACTGGTCTGAAGCCCAAGTGTTTAAACTAAAAGGCTTAGAATGAGTTACACCAAGCAGTAATAAATACAATTGAGAACGTTTAAGATGACGCAAAAGCAAAATAAAGTAGGAAGAAACACAAGTACAGTAAAAGCAGAAGATTTTTTTTTTTTTTTTTTTTTTTTAGAAAAGTAGCAAAAGCAGTAGTAAATACAATTCTCATGCAGTGCAAGCTGGTACACTTGAATATGTAGCAATATTAGTCCACACACAGTTTGAAAAATGTAATTAAATTAAAAAGGACTAAAAGCAAGTGCAGAAAGGGTTTATTAGGTAGAATGCGGTAAAGAGATGTCCTGGGGGAGTGTCTTAGATCAAATCTACAGTGGGGCGGGCACTGCAAAAGCCACCAAATTTAAACTACAACCAAGAATAGGGAGGGTGTGGGTGGTGGAGCAGTTTCAATACAGATGAAAGGAATGTGCAAATTATAAAAAATATATATACTGTTTTCTATAGATTTGTAGAGCAGTAAGACACAGATATCAAGCAGACAATTTAGCTCTATAATACAGAATAACACAGAAAATATACTCAGCTCTATAACTTGAAGATAGTTCTGTAAGGCTGTCTCTCAAACTAAGGTTCCAGTTTGAATACAGGTTGTTAATTAAAAGGAGACACAGCACTAGCTAAATTATATCAGCTGAAAGACAAGGCAGGAAATGGGGGGGGGAGCAGTTTCAACACAGATGGAAGGAATGTGCAAATTATAAAAAAATATATATACTGTTTTCTATAGATTTGTAGAGCAGTAAGACACAGATATCAATCAGACAATTTAGCTCTATAATACAGAATAACACAGAAAATATACTCAGCTCTATAACTTGAAGATAGTTCTGTAAGGCTGTCTCTCAAACTAAGGTTCCAGTTTGAATACAGGTTGTTAATTAAAAGGAGACACAGCACTAGCTAAATTATATCAGCTGAAAGACAAGGCAGGAAATGAGGGGGTGGGGGAGCAGTTTCAACACAGATGGAAGGAATGTGCAAATTATAAAAAATATATATACTGTTTTCTATAGATTTGCAGAGCAGTAAGACACAGATATCAAGCAGACAATTTAGCTCTATAATACAGAATAACACAGAAAATATACTCAGCTCTATAACTTGAAGATAGTTCTGTAAGGCTGTCTCTCAAACTAAGGTTCCAGTTTGAATACAGGTTGTTAATTAAAAGGAGACACAGCACTAGCTAAATTATATCAGCTGAAAGACAAGGCAGGAAATGAGGGGGGTGGGGGAGCAGTTTCAACACAGATGAAAGGAATGTGCAAATTATAAAAAAATATATATACTGTTTTCTATAGATTTGTAGAGCAGTAAGACACAGATATCAAGCAGACAATTTAGCTCTATAATACAGAATAACACAGAAAATATACTCAGCTCTATAACTTGAAGATAGTTCTGTAAGGCTGTCTCTCAAACTAAGGTTCCAGTTTGAATACAGGTTGTTAATTAAAAGGAGACACAGCACTAGCTAAATTATATCAGCTGAAAGACAAGGCAGGAAATGAGGGGGTGGGGGAGCAGTTTCAACACAGATGAAAGGAATGTGCAAATTATAAAAAAATATATATACTGGTTTCTATAGATTTGTAGAGCAGTAAGACACAGATATCAAGCAGACAATTTAGCTCTATAATACAGAATAACACAGAAAATATACTCAGCTCTATAACTTGAAGATAGTTCTGTAAGGCTGTCTCTCAAACTAAGGTTCCAGTTTGAATACAGGTTGTTAATTAAAAGGAGACACAGCACTAGCTAAATTATATCAGCTGAAAGACAAGGCAGGAAATGAGGGGGGGGGGAGCAGTTTCAACACAGATGAAAGGAATGTGCAAATTATAAAAATATATATACTGTTTTCTATAGATTTGTAGAGCAGTAAGACACAGATATCAAGCAGACAATTTAGCTCTATAATACAGAATAACACAGAAAATATACTCAGCTCTATAACTTGAAGATAGTTCTGTAAGGCTGTCTCTCAAACTAAGGTTCCAGTTTGAATACAGGTTGTTAATTAAAAGGAGACACAGCACTAGCTAAATTATATCAGCTGAAAGACAAGGCAGGAAATGAGGGGGTGGGGAGCAGTTTCAACACAGATGAAAGGAATGTGCAAATTATAAAAAAATATATATACTGTTTTCTATAGATTTGTAGAGCAGTAAGACACAGATATCAAGCAGACAATTTAGCTCTATAATACAGAATAACACAGAAAATATACTCAGCTCTATAACTTGAAGATAGTTCTGTAAGGCTGTCTCTCAAACTAAGGTTCCAGTTTGAATACAGGTTGTTAATTAAAAGGAGACACAGCACTAGCTAAATTATATCAGCTGAAAGACAAGGCAGGAAATGAGGGGGTTGGGGGCAGTTTCAACACAGATGTAAGGAATGTGCAAATTATAAAAAATATATATACTGTTTTCTATAGATTTGTAGAGCAGTAAGACACAGATATCAAGCAGACAATTTAGCTCTATAATACAGAATAACACAGAAAATATACTCAGCTCTATAACTTGAAGATAGTTCTGTAAGGCTGTCTCTCAAACTAAGGTTCCAGTTTGAATACAGGTTGTTAATTAAAAGGAGACACAGCACTAGCTAAATTATATCAGCTGAAAGACAAGGCAGGAAATGAGGGGGGTGGGGGAGCAGTTTCAACACAGATGAAAGGAATGTGCAAATTATAAAAAATATATATACTGTTTTCTATAGATTTGTAGAGCAGTAAGACACAGATATCAAGCAGACAATTTAGCTCTATAATACAGAATAACACAGAAAATATACTCAGCTCTATAACTTGAAGATAGTTCTGTAAGGCTGTCTCTCAAACTAAGGTTCCAGTTTGAATACAGGTTGTTAATTAAAAGGAGACACAGCACTAGCTAAATTATATCAGCTGAAAGACAAGGCAGGAAATGAGGGGTGGGGAGCAGTTTCAACACAGATGAAAGGAATGTGCAAATTATAAAAAATATATATACTGTTTTCTATAGATTTGTAGAGCAGTAAGACACAGATATCAAGCAGACAATTTAGCTCTATAATACAGAATAACACAGAAAATATACTCAGCTCTATAACTTGAAGATAGTTCTGTAAGGCTGTCTCTCAAACTAAGGTTCCAGTTTGAATACAGGTTGTTAATTAAAAGGAGACACAGCACTAGCTAAATTATATCAGCTGAAAGACAAGGCAGGAAATGAGGGGGGTGGGGGAGCAGTTTCAACACAGATGAAAGGAATGTGCAAATTATAAAAAATATATATACTGTTTTCTATAGATTTGTAGAGCAGTAAGACACAGATATCAAGCAGACAATTTAGCTCTATAATACAGAATAACACAGAAAATATACTCAGCTCTATAACTTGAAGATAGTTCTGTAAGGCTGTCTCTCAAACTAAGGTTCCAGTTTGAATACAGGTTGTTAATTAAAAGGAGACACAGCACTAGCTAAATTATATCAGCTGAAAGACAAGGCAGGAAATGAGGGGGTGGGGAGCAGTTTCAACACAGATGAAAGGAATGTGCAAATTATAAAAAATATATATACTGTTTTCTATAGATTTGTAGAGCAGTAAGACACAGATATCAAGCAGACAATTTAGCTCTATAATACAGAATAACACAGAAAATATACTCAGCTCTATAACTTGAAGATAGTTCTGTAAGGCTGTCTCTCAAACTAAGGTTCCAGTTTGAATACAGGTTGTTAATTAAAAGGAGACACAGCACTAGCTAAATTATATCAGCTGAAAGACAAGGCAGGAAATGAGGGGTTGGGGGAGCAGTTTCAACACAGATGAAAGGAATGTGCAAATTATAAAAAATATATATACTGTTTTCTATAGATTTGTAGAGCAGTAAGACACAGATATCAAGCAGACAATTTAGCTCTATAATACAGAATAACACAGAAAATATACTCAGCTCTATAACTTGAAGATAGTTCTGTAAGGCTGTCTCTCAAACTAAGGTTCCAGTTTGAATACAGGTTGTTAATTAAAAGGAGACACAGCACTAGCTAAATTATATCAGCTGAAAGACAAGGCAGGAAATGAGGGGTTCGGGGAGCAGTTTCAACACAGATGAAAGGAATGTGCAAATTATAAAAAATATATATACTGTTTTCTATAGATTTGTAGAGCAGTAAGACACAGATATCAAGCAGACAATTTAGCTCTATAATACAGAATAACACAGAAAATATACTCAGCTCTATAACTTGAAGATAGTTCTGTAAGGCTGTCTCTCAAACTAAGGTTCCAGTTTGAATACAGGTTGTTAATTAAAAGGAGACACAGCACTAGCTAAATTATATCAGCTGAAAGACAAGGCAGGAAATGAGGGGGGTGGGGGAGCAGTTTCAACACAGATGAAAGGAATGTGCAAATTATAAAAAATATATATACTGTTTTCTATAGATTTGTAGAGCAGTAAGACACAGATATCAAGCAGACAATTTAGCTCTATAATACAGAATAACACAGAAAATATACTCAGCTCTATAACTTGAAGATAGTTCTGTAAGGCTGTCTCTCAAACTAAGGTTCCAGTTTGAATACAGGTTGTTAATTAAAAGGAGACACAGCACTAGCTAAATTATATCAGCTGAAAGACAAGGCAGGAAATGAGGGGTGGGGAGCAGTTTCAACACAGATGAAAGGAATGTGCAAATTATAAAAAATATATATACTGTTTTCTATAGATTTGTAGAGCAGTAAGACACAGATATCAAGCAGACAATTTAGCTCTATAATACAGAATAACACAGAAAATATACTCAGCTCTATAACTTGAAGATAGTTCTGTAAGGCTGTCTCTCAAACTAAGGTTCCAGTTTGAATACAGGTTGTTAATTAAAAGGAGACACAGCACTAGCTAAATTATATCAGCTGAAAGACAAGGCAGGAAATGAGGGGGTGGGGGAGCAGTTTCAACACAGATGAAAGGAATGTGCAAATTATAAAAAATATATATACTGTTTTCTATAGATTTGTAGAGCAGTAAGACACAGATATCAAGCAGACAATTTAGCTCTATAATACAGAATAACACAGAAAATATACTCAGCTCTATAACTTGAAGATAGTTCTGTAAGGCTGTCTCTCAAACTAAGGTTCCAGTTTGAATACAGGTTGTTAATTAAAAGGAGACACAGCACTAGCTAAATTATATCAGCTGAAAGACAAGGCAGGAAATGAGGGGGGGTGGGGAGCAGTTTCAACACAGATGTAAGGAATGTGCAAATTATAAAAAAAATATATACTGTTTTCTATAGATTTGTAGAGCAGTAAGACACAGATATCAAGCAGACAATTTAGCTCTATAATACAGAATAACACAGAAAATATACTCAGCTCTATAACTTGAAGATAGTTCTGTAAGGCTGTCTCTCAAACTAAGGTTCCAGTTTGAATACAGGTTGTTAATTAAAAGGAGACACAGCACTAGCTAAATTATATCAGCTGAAAGACAAGGCAGGAAATGAGGGGGTGGGCGAGCAGTTTCAACACAGATGAAAGGAATGTGCAAATTATAAAAAATATATATACTGTTTTCTATAGATTTGTAGAGCAGTAAGACACAGATATCAAGCAGACAATTTAGCTCTATAATACAGAATAACACAGAAAATATACTCAGCTCTATAACTTGAAGATAGTTCTGTAAGGCTGTCTCTCAAACTAAGGTTCCAGTTTGAATACAGGTTGTTAATTAAAAGGAGACACAGCACTAGCTAAATTATATCAGCTGAAAGACAAGGCAGGAAATGAGGGGTGGGGGAGCAGTTTCAACACAGATGAAAGGAATGTGCAAATTATAAAAAATATATATACTGTTTTCTATAGATTTGCAGAGCAGTAAGACACAGATATCAAGCAGACAATTTAGCTCTATAATACAGAATAACACAGAAAATATACTCAGCTCTATAACTTGAAGATAGTTCTGTAAGGCTGTCTCTCAAACTAAGGTTCCAGTTTGAATACAGGTTGTTAATTAAAAGGAGACACAGCACTAGCTAAATTATATCAGCTGAAAGACAAGGCAGGAAATGAGGGGGGTGGGGGAGCAGTTTCAACACAGATGAAAGGAATGTGCAAATTATAAAAAAATATATATA